>NC_056726.1:886304327-886401827 GCF_019279795.1 Protopterus annectens | reverse complement strand
GTTTCTTGTTGGTCATGTATTTTTTTTGGGATATTTTGTTATGAGCATGCAGTGCTTGGCATTCCACATGCCCACAGTTACCTGGAGGGAGTATGTGATACTTGTTGGGGCTGTAAGTCACTGGAGTGTATCGGACAGTGTCCATCTTATTAAGACAGCATCTGATGCATCTGGAAGAGTGGTACATATATATATATATATATATATATATATATATATATATATATATATATATATATATATATATATATATATATATATACATATATTGCCAGTTAGACTGGAGTTCTCTTCCGTACGTCGGACATGAGGAGAAGACTGCACTTGAATCAGTTATGTACATGTGTTGCAGCAGTGAGGACACATTAAACACTCGGTTTCCTTTTAGAGAATATGGAGACTGCATAACGTCACTGCTATGTAGAAACTTAAGGCAGAAGAAAGCTACACACATATACTGGGCTAGCAACCCACTCATCATTTGCTCTATATTGAGATTAGAAACCACCCTGTTGTGTTACCTCTGCTGTGCAGATATCTTTTTTTCACCCCACAGATATAGTTTCACTTTTCTTGAATGCTTCATAATCCATTGTGGCAGCATGTTCCATTTGTATATCACTCTTGCTGAAAATTTTTTTGTATGTTGGAGGGAAACCTAGCTTATCAGTGGGAGTAGTAAGAGCTAGGTAGCCTATCTACCACAAGAGGAGTGGTTTCTGGCCCAGAAATTGTAGCTTCTTGGCCGTTTGAGCAGGTTTTAAATATTTATTTATTTTATTTTATTTTTATTTTAAATTTGTTGACCGGGAGTGTCCGACTGGACGTAGGTCCATTTTCAGCGGAGTCCCGGGGAGAAATAGTTACATTGGATTACATAGTGATTAACAATTTAACATAGTAATTACTTACAACATATTTACAGATGAAGAACATAGTACATCAGTAGACAACTAGAATCTTTATCTGTGAAGTGCATAACATATCTTTCAACTTTCTGGTTTAAAAGCCTGCGTTTGCAATTGTTTCCCCCTTTCTTGTAATTAGTCTAGTCCAGATACATATTTGTTGTATCCAGGACTGTTTGTAAGCTTCTGAGCAGTGCCAAAGTCTGCTCTTCAATGTTTCCCTTAGCTCTGCTAGTTCTCTCCTCTCCTGCACTTTTACTAACTTATTAGTCTAGCACTTTACCAGACTTCTTGTAGCAATTATTGTAGCACACAAAAGTGCTACCAGCACTAAACGTTCTACAAGGAACCGACTTCAGTACTTATTATTAATGCCCACCCCTCCAAGCATGTGTAAAGGTCAGTTCCCTGTGCTTTCTCCTATTAACCTGGTGAACTTGGGCATCCTGAGGCAATGTAGCAACTGCCTCATGTACACCGACATCCCTCTCTTCTTACTTCCCAACTCTCAGACTTGCAAGAGATGCACTTATATATCCAAATTGGAAGCCACGCACTCTCCAGCCAAGACCGGAATAGCTGTTCAAGAGGAGAAGGTCAACACTTGCACCACACCACATGGAACACACATCAGCACTGCCTTAACATAAAAACAGAAACCACGCACCCACGTTCCTGGATGCTCTCAATAAAAATCTACCCAAACAGCCGAGACCCCCAATGCAGAAATGCACTTGACCACCACAACACAACACTAATCATGAGACACATAACTCTCCTAAACAGTGTGCCACTCAACCAAAGCCCCTAAGGCAAAACAGCATGCCCAACACACTAGTCATAGGTGACTTGATAGTGAGGCACATTGATGTCCCACTCACTAAGTTGAATAGGGAGACAGTAACAGTCAGCTGCCTGTCAGGTGCCAGGATATGCCACATGACGCACACACTTGGGTCCTTCAATAACAGGTACAAATATGACTTTGTCATTGTACATGTGGGTGCGATTGATTTCAGATGTACCTCCCTGGACTACTTGAAAAGAGACATGGAGGAGCTCTCAGATTATGTAGCCCAGGCGGGTATGACCCTAGCCCTGAGCAGCATCCTACCATCTCCCAGAATTATACCACAGTACTAGCAGAAAATGATTGATTTCAACAGTTTTCTAAGTTGCTAGTGTCATTCTAAGGGGATCCAGTATCTGTGTGCCTGGGATGACATGATTGACAGACCTCGATGCTTTGCCAGAGGTGGCCTGCGTCTGTCACCCCTGGGCTTCCGGATACTGGCCAAGGCTCTTGCCACTCCTATACAGCCTTTTTTTATTAGGCGGTGTTCCAATGATCAAATTACCACCATGACAGCTACATACAAATGCAATTTGAGGATCATGCTACTCAATCCTTGAAGTATAAATCTCAAAATACACTCGCTCAAAGCATTCCTTGAAATGGAAAACATCAACATTTGTGCTGTAACAGAGATCTGGTTCAAGGCAGCAGAAAGCACCCCTGCACTACCAGGCTATAACTCATTCCACACCTTTCGGCTCCAGAACTTGGACTGAAGCTTCAAAGGCGGTGGTGTTTCCATATTCATAAAGGATGCGCACACACCTCCAGACTGGTAGACAAACATAATGCATCAGAGATATTTCAGGTGCAGCTAACATTGGGTAAGACACTGATTCAGGTCATAGCCCGCTATAGGTCCCCAACCATGTCCCAAGACTCACACTCCACGTTCCTAAACACCCTGGAGAATATTAGGGTCCAACCCAAAACTCTTTTACTGAGCGACTTCAACTACCTCTCCATTAACTGGAAAACTGCTCATGTGCCAATACACTTGCCCAACGTTTCCTGGAATTCATTAATTCCAATGCCCTGGACTAGCTTGCTCTTACCCCCACTAGAGATAGCAACATCCTTGACCTGGTCATTACTAACATGGGCAACCGTTGCTCTATACCAATAGTCAACTCCTCCTTGGTTAGATCCGACCAGAAACTAATCACCTTGGAAATCCCCCCCCCCCGCAAAGGTAACCATCATTAAAAACTTCTTCAAAGCTAACTTTGGACTCCTAAAAACAGAGGTGGCTAACTTCATGGCACCCATGTAAATGGAGAATAGTTGCATGACCGCCAAATCATACACCAGTGCACTGTACGAACACGTACACAAATGCATGGATCTCGCCATACCCGGTAGAACCAAGACGCTCTTCTCCAAAAAAAGGAAGCCAATCTGGTGGTCCCCTGCCATAAGCAAACTCTACATCAGATGGAGGAAACTGATGCAGAATAAGGTGAAGTCCCAAGACTGGAAAAACTCCCTTATCAGCCTCAACAAAAAGTTGAGATCCCTCATTAAATCCTGTAAAGCTAGCTGTGAAAACAGAATTGCAGCAGATAGTTAAGACAACCACAAGGCCTTCTATAGTTATGTAAAGAATCTCCATGGCAATACCCAGATTTTCTCAGAGCTACTGCACAATGGTACCTCCTATACCGAGCTAACAGATATTGCCAATATACTGGCCGACACATTCACTGCTGGCTTTACCCCTCCCCCCCAAAGGACCAATCCCAATACTGGAAAATTGCCAGGTACCCAGTATTACTGCTGCACAGGCTAAAACAGCACTGTCTAAGGCTAAGAATACAGCCTCTATGTGGCCTGACAATATCCCTGGCTGTGTTCTACATGAACTACAGAGTGAACTGGGACCTCAACTGTGTGCCCTGTTCAATCACAGCCTCACCTCAGGCTTTGTCCTTACTGAATGGTGCACTGCTGCAGTCATCCCTCTCCACAAAGGAGGAGCGACTACAGACCCTGGAAACTATCGGCCCATTAGCCTGACAAGTCTGATATGCAAAGCTGTGAAATGCACCATCATGGACTTAATAAACAAGGATATAGGGAATCTCCAAACTCTGTATCCCACACAGTTTGGTTTTGTGAAGCATAGATCATGCCTGCTCAACTTGGTCGACTTCTTTGAGTCAGTCACCAGAGCTGTGGATGAAGTCAAGGTGGTTCATACAGCCAACCTTGATTTGGCCAAGGCCTTTGATACCATTCCCCACTCAGGAATCATAGAAAAACTCACTAAGCTAGGCATCAACCCCTATATCACTAGGTGGGTTGCAAACTGGCTCACAGGTAGAACCCACAGTGTGAAAGTAGCTGACTCCAAGTCAGATTGCCAACCAGTCACGATTGGTGACCCACAGGGTTTGTTTCTTGGTCCTCTCCTGTTTGGTATCTACTTCTCTGAAGTCCATGCCAACATGAAGGGACACTGGCTGACAAAGTTCACAGATGACTGTAAGTTGGGAGCTGTTATTAACTCTGCAAGTAATGTTGATATCTTACAGAAAGCCCTCACTGAGACCAACGACTGGTGTCAGAACCATGGCCTTAAGATCAGTGCCAAAAATGTGTTATCCTCTTTGGGAAAAACCTATTTCCCATGAATTATCACATCGATGGTAGTCCAGTGAAAACAGAAGGCGTTATAAGAGATCTGGGAACACAGGTTGACAGCAACCTCTCTTTTGACCACCACATTGCCACTGTGGTTAGAAAGCCCTTCTGTGTGGCACATTTCATTACTAAGGGTTTTGCATCCAGGAAGAAAGAGGTCATGGTCTCCCTCTACTTTTCCCTCATTAGGCCAATCATTGAGCACAGTGCCCCATTTAGCATGTACCTCACTAGACATCCTCAACAACTGGAGAGGCTGCAAAAGTACCTCACAAAGAGGATCCTAGGCCTTAAACACTTGTCCTGTATGGACAGACTCAAAAAAACCTCAACTATTCTCTGTCTCATATCACCTACTTAGAGGTGATCTTTGCTTGACTTACGAAGCCATGTGTGACCCAGCTCTGTTAGAAATGCTGCATCTAAAGAAATCCCAGTCCCTCCGCACCACACGCTCCAGAGACCTTAACCTCATTACCACAATCAACCGAATGTGCTGGAGGGACATAACCTAGAGACCGCCCATGCTATGGGATAGACTTCCCATACATGTTAAACAGAGCACCCAACTGGCCCTCTTCAAGAGAAATCTTGATGCGTGGGTGGCAAATAGAAAATTCACCCTGGGGATCACTCCATTGGCTTTGCTCGACAGAGGCACTGGGAACTAAGGTTAGGTGGCATGATGCCAGGGTAACCCTATGGGCTAGGCTTGTAAAGGCTCCAGGGCCATTAGCCTAGTACACACCTATGAACCTATTAACATGCACTTGAGTTCTAAAATCAGCATGTTTACATTAAAAGGGTTTTCTGACTCTAATCTTGTGGCAGAAGTCTGCTGTAGCAAACCTTTCTGAGTTGAAGGCTGTTGGCTGAAAGTTTATTGTGTGTTTCCCTGACTGGTCTGTAGGCCTTGCTCTTGTAAAACTTTTTTTTTTGGATTTTATATAAGCCCAGTGTTTGTGTGGGTTTGTGCTCAATTCCTCAAGCTGCTTTTTGTTTAGCTACTTTAGCTGAGAGATACTGAAAATCTGCTGCATCTAAAGCCATCCACTGCTAAAAGAACAAAAATAAGTATAATGTTGCATTTCTGCTGATTGTCTTTACTGTATTTTATACTAATCCTGTATTTGTGTTGCATTTTTCACACTTTAGCAGAGTTTCAAAGCTGAACTTTTTCCACTGCTGCTGTAATACTTAATTGCATTGTGTCTGCTAGTTTTACAGGACTGTAGTATCTAGATTGTGTGGTTTCCCTGCATTTGAGCTCTAAAACCAGCATTTTCTCATTAAGATGGTTTTCTGACTGCACTCCTGCGGCAAAAATGTGCTGTAGCAAACCTATCTAAATTGAGGGCTGCTGGCTGAAATCTTATTGTGTGTTTTCCTGATTGGTCTGAAGGCTTTGCTCTTGTAAAACTTGTATTTTCTGATTCTATATAAGCCCAGTTTTTTCTCTAAGCTGCTCTCTGCTCAGTGGCAGTTAGCAATACCCTGTATAGATGCAAATATTTTCATTTTAAAATTTCCCTTAAAGTAACTATCTGTAACCTTCCACAGCACAGCACTCCTGCCGCAGTGTTGTTGGATAGCTGGAGTTCACACTGAGTGTAGCACCCATTCTTTGTGTGTTATCATCCCAGTCCATTTAAATCTAGCCACTCTTTTTCCTGGTTAATCACACAGTAAAAAAAAAAACAAAATAAAAAAATGAAACCATAAATAGGAACTTTCCTGCTATCTCTGTGGCCAGCCTGGTCGTCATGGGTTTCTTGAGGTAGTGTAGGAAGTGTCTAATGTATACTGACAACCACATAACCCTGACACAAGCAAACACAGTATGCGAGAGATGTAGTTACACTATGAAAATTGAGACATGACTCTCACATATTGAAAGCAAATGACATACAGGTTATCAGCACATGCACATCATTTCACTCACTAAATAAGGTCTTGACACGTAAACCCACATATGCAGAGGTACTTTCAACCTCAGAGGCCTCCCTTATGCTGCCTTCAGAATCTACTTGCAAACAAAACCAAGTCAACACCAACCACTACACATAAAAATGCACATCACACTGTCTCTCCAAGCAACCCCCTAAGGCGAAACACTACACATTCAAACATCTTGATCATAGGAGATTCTATCATGAGACACATGGACACTCCCCTCACCAGGTTGGATAAGGAGAGGGTTACAGTCAGTTGCTGGTCATGGGCCAGGATTTTCTAGATCATGCAGGCTGTCAGTTCACTAAACCACAAGTACCAGTATGACTCAGTTGTAGTCCATGTGGGTGTGAATGACCTGAGACATGTCTCCCTGGATTATATGAAGAGAGACATGATGGACCTCTCTGAATGTGTCGCAAGCAGGTATGAGTCTCACATTTGGCAGCATTTTACCCTCACCAAGAATAATATCACAATACAAACAGAAAATGATTGACTTTAATAATTGGTTTAGTTACTGGTGTCATTCTAAGGCGAACCAGTATTTGTCAGCGTGGGACATCATGATTCACAGACAATGCTGCTTTTCTAGAGATGGTCTGCACCTGTCATTGCTAGGCTTTCAAATGCTGGCGAAGGCATAAACCACCCCTATAGTGCCTTTTTTACGCAGTGCCAAAATGACAGACCTACCAACGTAACAAATACTTATAATGCCAAACTGAAGGTACTACTAACAAGAAACTGCACTCCCTAGAAGCTCTCCTTGCCTTGGAGAACACTGATGTCTGTGCAGGTACAGAGAATGTAGTTCAAGGCACCCTGGCATAGCAAGGCTACAATGCCTTTTACACATTCAGACTACCCCCAGAAAAGAAAGAAAAAAAAATGAAAGGAGGAGGCATTTTCATATATATATATATATATATATATATATATATATATATATATATATATATAATGTGTATATAAATCACAGTGCAAGATTGGTCAGGCAGGATGACTTCCTTGATCTGCTGCATCTCTAACTACAGAATCCCCCACCATATGATTGCTAGCTACATTTTCCCAACCACGAACCATGAAAATCACTCTGCATATGTGAAGTCAGTGGAATAATTTTTCATGCAATGCAGCACACTACTCATGGCTGATTTTAACTATCCCTCCATAAACTGGCAGTCAAACACCACTGTTAATATGTAAGATCAAAGATTCCTGGATGTTGTCTGCACTCCCACTAGGGGCTGAAATATCCTTGACATAGTACTCAACATCGGGGAGCATTGCACCCCTTCCCCCCAAGTGTAATGTCCTCCTTGGTAAGATTTGGTCATAAATCAGCCTCCTTTTTTGAGACTTCCAAGATGGCTGCACATTGATTAACAGCTTAATTCTAGCTCTACCTGTATGAAAACAGAACCTAGATTTCCGAATAAATTTCAGTAACTGGCTAGTAGGTACGCTGCCTGGATGCCAGGAAAAAGAAATGCAGAGGACCTGATGGAAAATTATCTACAAAAGGCAACAAAAAACACTGACTGGGAAAAGTACTTCAGCTGATCAGCAAAATGCAGTGCAAGCTCCAGACATGATTTCCAGTAACCTAGAGGAAAGTATAAGACAACTGCATATAGACCTGACTAAAATAAATGAAACAGTGATGGAGTATATCGACTCAAGCAATAAAAGGTTGGAAAAAATGAAATAAACAAATATTCAGGTAAGATTATAAAAATGTAAAACTCATAGGTTGAAATGAAGAAGCTGGCTGAATATGAGACTGCACAAGAAGAGATGTTGAAAAAATAACAGAATTAGAGGAAGTAGCACATAGGGAAAATCTGAGATTTTCTGCTGTACCCAAGAAGTGGAAGGAACAGACTGTATTAATTTTATGGTGGGACATATAAGCAACTGGACTGGTTAATTGAAAGGGCACATTGCATAAGATGCAAACTGCTGTACCCAGCTATCTTCACAATATTTTTCCCTGGAGGAACAAAATCATTTTTTGATGAAGCACATGCTAAGGAAGAAATACAAAAGTTTGTCCAACAAAAAGTGAGCTGTGAAACAGAAGGAGATTCTCTTTCTTGTTCTTCTGGTAGTAAAGACCAGAGAGAGAGAGAGACTGTGCCAGTTAAATATTTTCCGGTGTTTCAATGGAAAATGCTTGAGAGAGGGAATAAAGTAAAAGAGTTCACTAGGAGAATCAAGAGTATGTTAGAAATGAAGCAGAGTCAGGGTTTGGAAGAAGGAGATGAACAGGAATAGAGCAAGAAGATCTGGAAATATTGGACTTTTGTGGACTTTTTTTAACTAGTTCGGGACTCTAAAGCATATGCTCTTCTTCATGTCATTAATGTTTGGAGAATAAAATCAGTAACTTGGAAACTGACAAATGTGGGATTACAAAGCAATAATTATGTTTGTGAAGCATGACAGAACAAGACAATCTGGAAATATTGGGCTTTTTGGACTTTGTTAAATTTATAGGAGACTAAAGCATATGCCTTACTTTATGCCTTTAATGTTAGGAAAAATACTCAGGAGAGGGGAAGAGGAGGGAGAAAGTTAACTGTAAGTAAAACAATTTTTTATAATACTGTTTAAATGGTGCATGATTTTCTTTGCATGTTATAAAGTAAAGATGTGAAGTTGTTCTATCTTGCCGTTCATTCTTACAGATGGGTTCAGAGCCGATCCTCGGCTCCGAGTCGGGCTACTACAAAGCTCAAGGTCTTCAGACAGCTCGAGGCCAAGTCCCTATCCCATGATGCACCTCGAGTTACCCAGATCTAGTTTGTCACTGCACTAGATTGGAGGTTTCCTAGCACAGCTCGGGCCAGCTTTTTTCTAAAAACTTTTCTAAATTTGGTGTTACTTATAATAGTTAGTGATAGTTATTGGGTCTATATTAGAACACTGAACATTCAAAATGTCGAATGTTCTAATATCGAACCCTATGAATCGAAAATTGAAAACATCGAACATTCAGAACAGAGAATTTTTTCCTAGGGAAAAATTTGCTGTTCCAAACACATACACACAACACAAGCACACCAAACAGCAATCCACACATATACACCTAAACTCATACACCTAACCCTATACTAAACTATACATACACCACTAACTATCCACTTACCTTAACCCAAACCCTAACCCTAAGGTCCGTCACTATCACACAGTCACCTCACCTGCGCCCTAACCCTAACTCACCTACCCCACCCTAACCCTAACGTCCACACAATCACACACTTACCTGACCTGCACCCTAACCCTAACTCACTTAACCTGCCCTAACCCTCACATCCACACAATCGCACACTTACCTGAACCCAGCCCGTAACTTTCCACCACAGCGCTGAAAATACCAAAGCAACAGAAACGGACAACCAAATTCTTTCCCTAGGAAAAAATTTGGTTTTCTGTTTCTTCGATGTTTTCAGCGTTCACTATATTCTTTAAACTTTAGACATAGTGTGCGTGAGTGCATTTAGATAGTTATAGTTACATCACATTTATTCTTATACAGCCCATTTGTTGTTTAGGGCTAATTACTGTAGTTTAAGTTTGCTAAAGTTGTGTGTGTGTGTGTGTGTGTGTGTGTGTGTGTGTGTGTGTGTGTGTGTGTGTGTGTGTGTGTGTGTGTGTGTGTGTGTGTATTCTTCTTTGAGACTACAGCCTGTTATTGTACAGTAGAATTTTAGATACTGTAGATTTCAGTATGGCTGACCAGGAGAAAGACGAGCATCCTAAGTCTGGCTTTAAAAAGTGTCCAAAATATGGACAAAAGATGTCTGTGACATACAGTCATGTAAATTGTGTTTATTGCCTTGGAGTCGTGCACTTGCAAGAGAGCTGCTCCATTTGCCATTCTTTTTCTTCCAGAGTTTTACATGAGAGAAAAAGAAAACTCATTGACAGAGGACTTTTGAAATATTCATTTCAGGAAGCTTTGAGTGATCAGAATAAATTTAGCCAGTCTGCCAAGTCTTCAAAGTCTTCTAAGGCTTCTTCTACTGATGTGACAAAATCTAAAAAATGATGTCGGCTCCACAGCCTTCAAAGCCAAGCGTCCTGTCTTTTCGGAGTCAGTCCTCAGTCCTGGAACCGGTCTCCGGAGTATTAAAGTCTCCCATTCTCCAGTGTGTACCACCCTCCATACATTCATCTTGGTCCTTGTTCAGCCTATCCAATTTGGATGTGGATCGTGTGGTGCAGAAGATGCTACCGGCACCGGCATTTGCTAAATTTTTATCTGCTCCAGCCCAAGTGGTTTCGGAACCGAAGACTGTTATGCCATCTACTTCTTTTCCTCCTCCGAGCCCTACCGGTCCTTCGGAGCCAGAGGAGTTGGACCTGATGATTGCTGAGCCTTCAGAGCCGACGCCTGCTCCAGTGCCATCAGTTCTCTTTACTTGGACTTCCTTGGCATCTGTCGAGGAGTCTAAGAGCCGAAACTCTCCAGTCGGGTCCGGGGAGGATAGTCGGACTGACCTGTCTGTTATGACTTTGCCTCTCTGGGCTTCGGCTCAGATGACTTTGGCTCCTACCTCTGGTTTGGAGCCCACTGTTCCGGTGCTGAGAGGATCGGTTGTTTCTTTGGATCCAGCAGTCCCTTGTCATCGGAGCAGAGGTGCCTTTGAAGCCATGAGGAGAGTGATATCCCCCAAGACATCTACAACTTCAGGTCCAACTACCTCCTCCCCAAAAGCACCTGTGTTGAAGCGTAGAGACTCTGAGCATCAGGAAGCCCCACTGGGTGGTCTCTGCTCTTCCGAGACCTCACCAGAAGTTCCCACTGATGAGGTTCCCAGGAAGAGAATTTGCAAGAGGAAGCACCTAGACCCCTCGCAGGAGTCTCTCATGTCTGAAACTGACTTAGATGAATCAGAAGGGTCCCCACGGTCCCCCTCTGAAGATATCTCATTTGCAGAGATATTAGAAATCCTTAAGCAGAGGGGTGGCTGGGAGCCCAACAACCCTACTGAAGATGAGTCAGTTCTCCTGAAGGCTTTCGGGTCTCAACCCCCCCACCTCTTGGATGTCTCTGCCCTTCAATGAGCTCATAGAGTTGGTCTCACAAAGGGTGTGGGAGTCTCCGGACACCATGGAGCCTGTCCCTAGGAGGCCCAATAAATTTATTTCTGCCTCTCAGGATAAGTCCTTTGTCACTAAGGCAGTGCCAGTTGATGTTATGGTGGTGGCGGCAGCCACCAAAAAGGAGATGTCAGAAACTTCTTCCTCTAGCCATCCTCCTAACAGAGACTCTAGGATCATGGATAGATATGGGAAGCGCATGTACAGTTCAGCGACTTATGCCATGCGTTCACTGAACTATCTCACACATTTTACAAGACTGCAAAGAGATCTCCTAAAAGAGCTTGGAGATACTCTTCAGGGTACTGTAGCTGCAGGAGCTTCAGACAAAGTCGCCTCCCAGCTTGCTCCCCTCAGTTCCATAGTAAACATGTCCATGCGTCTCATTTCATATGCAGCTGATGGAACGAGTAGGGCAGCAGGTACAGGAATTACTCTCAGGAGGCATTCCTGGATGCGCTTGTGTTCCTTCGCGGAGCCCTTTAAGTCATCCTTTGCCAACACCCCTTTTGATGGCACGTCCTTTTTCGGGCCCAAAGTTAAGGAAACTTTACCAGGTGTGAGCAAGGAGGAAAGACTCTGTCTGCCGTCGGTGTCTGTTTTTCCACCCCTACTAGACCCTACCCCAAGGGTCAAAAGGGAGGAAAGATGTGGTTCCGAAAAGCCCAAGGAGCCTTTCCTGGACACATGTGGTGAACCCCCCTCCAGGGGCAAAGGAGGGTCAATAATGGAAGACCCGCCCTCACGGCAGAGGGGGTCCGCAAAACAAGGGCGACAGAGACCAGTTCTTTGGGAAGCCCTACCAGCGCTCCTGAAAGGAGGCCCGACTGTCCTGCTTTCGAGGCAGTCGGGGGTCATTTATCTTTGTATCCAGACACCTGGCTCAAAATAACAAATGACTACTGGGTACAAAGTATAGTTTCCAGAGGATATTTCATTCCCTTTGCCATTCCCCCTCCATTGACAACAAAAATCCTGGACGTTCCACCCAGTTACAGATCTGATGAAGGCAGGAGCTTGAAAGCACTTATCTCTGTATGGATTTTTCATCTGTATTTTTTTGTTTTATATTGAGTAATTAAACAGTTTATTTTAGTGGTGGTCTGCTGCAGTTTTTTCATTTTCACTGTGGATTATTGGTGCTGAGCAGCTAAACCTTGAGTGAGATCTTGATACTATTTTGACCCAGTTATAGGGAACAAGCAACAGTAGAGGTCCAAACGTTGCTAAGAAAAAGAGTCATCCAACCAGTCCCAACAGAACAGACAGGATCCGGAACTTACTCAAGATTCTTTTTAGTTCCAAAAAAGACAGGGGACTGGAGACCTATTTTGGACCTCAGCAGACTAAACAGATCTGTCAAGAAAGGGAAGTTCCGGATGGTCACGCTTCAGTCGATACTTCCCTTCGTAGGGAAAGACAATTGAATGTGCTCCATAGAGCTGCAGCATGCGTACTACCATATAAAAATGGCCAGACCATCCAGGGATCATCTGCGCTTCCAGCTGGGAGCCAGTCATTACTAGTTTCCAGCCGTGCCCTTTGGTCTCACTACAGTCCCCAGAGTGTTCACCAAATGTATGGCAGTGGTCACGGCTCACCTGAGGCATTTAGGATTCCAGGTGTTTTAGTACTTAGACGATTGGCTCCTCACTGCCACCACCAGGCATCAGCTAATACAAACCAGGGACACCACTCTTATTCTTTGCAATCATCTGGGCATTACCATAAATTCAGAAAAATCTGCCTTGTTGCCATCGCAACATATCGTTTTTATCGGAGCAGAATTGAACACCACCACCACTTTAAAACTTCCAGCAGAAAGAGTTTTACTACTTCGTCAGCAAGTCCAGATCATCATATCCAGAGACAAGGCTCCAGCATCAGAAGTGCTAAAGTTGTTAGGCATGATGCAGCTGCTATAATAGTGATACTGCTGGGTCGCATGCACATGCAGATTCTACAATGGCTGCTATTCACGCAATGGTCTTATCAAGAGCTCCCTATGTGTCATCTCATAGTTGTAACAAACACATGCAAAAAGGATCTTCGGTGGTGGTTGACCTCTCCAAGTAACGATAGGTCATCCTTTTATCCTACCCTCACCTGTGGCCACAGTGACCATGGACGCTTCCCTGATAGGGTGGGGGGGGGTCATTTTCAGGGAAGAACAGCCCAAGGCACATGGACCAAACAAGAGACACATCTGCATCTCAGTGTCCTGGAGATGAGAGCGGTACTTTTGGCATTGCAGTACTTTCAGGACTCTCTCCCTGTGGGGACAATTGCGATTCAGACGGACAACATGT
This sequence comes from Protopterus annectens, assembly GCF_019279795.1. Taxonomy (NCBI): domain Eukaryota; kingdom Metazoa; phylum Chordata; order Ceratodontiformes; family Protopteridae; genus Protopterus; species Protopterus annectens. The sequence goes on along the minus strand of NC_056726.1, from coordinate 886,388,046 downwards.
CAGTGGTCTGGCACTTGAACAAATAAGGAGGAACCAGGACCTATCCCTTTTGTGGCGAGGCCCTAAGAGTATGGCAGTGGGCTACATCCACCCAGCCCTTTCTTATAGCAATGCACATCCCGGGGAAATCCATTGTGATTGCAGACAAACTGAGCAGGGCAATTTTGTTGCCTCACGAGAGGTCCCTCAAAAAAGAGATAGCGGAGAGAATATTCAGCAGGTGGGGCCAGCCTTGCTGCGACCTTTCTGTTTCCCACATGAACACACAATGCAGAAGCTACTTTGCCCTGATTCCCCCTCCGGGAGATTCCCCAAGGGACGCACTCATACACGATTGGCCTCCGGGTCTCCTCTTTGCATTCCCACCAATTCCCTTGATACCCACAGTATTACAGAAAGCAAAAGCCCCGGGAAGGACCATCATTCTAATAGCCCCTCATTGGCCTCGTCAGATTTGGTTCCCCTTCCTTCTACTTCATCTGTTGGAAGAGCCTTGGATTCTGGACCCAGTTCCAGGCTTTCTGACGCATTCGCCAGGGGCTCTTCATCCCTCTCTTCAGTCCCTAAAATTGACAGCTTAGCTGCTCCAATTCCTAACATAACCTCTCAAATGAAACGCAGCATATTTTAATATCTTCTCATAAATACTCTACTAGGAAGTTATACCTTAGCAAATGGAGGAGATTTTCTGTATGGACTTCTCAGAATAACATTGATCCCTACGAAGTCCCCATTTCCTCTATATTAGAATTTTTGACTATGCTTTTCAAGGGTTAGGGTTGGGAGGGTGGCCTAATGGTTAAGGTGTTTGCCTTACAAACACAAGGTGCAGGGTTTGAATCTCACAAGGGATAATTGGCTAGGCTTAAAATGGCTCACAAGGGCAGTTTGCCTAGTACTAATCTATGAATCTATGAATAAAACAAAGGAGCTGTGGCAGCTACAGTTCGGGTACAACTTGCCAACATCTCTAATTTTTACCTTGGCTTTGAAGTATTGAGCATAATGTCACAGAAGCTATCCAAAGCCTTTCTCAAAGGGACCTTCTGCCTCAGACCACCAGTGAAATCCTCTTATACCCCATGGAACCTAAATTGTATGCTTTCACGCATCATTCTCCACTTTTGAGCCAGCTTCCTCATATGATTTGAAATTTTTATCTTGGAAGACTATCTTTTTAGTAGCCATCACGTCTGCCCGTAGAGTATCAAAGCTGCAGGCCTTGTCCATAAAGCCTCCATATTTGATTTTTGATGCTGACAGTGTCCCTGCGAACAAATCCTTCATTTTTACCTAAAGTTTGTACTGAAGCTAACCTTAACCAAATCATAGATTTACCAGTGTTTTTCCCCAAACACACCAACAACTTAGAGTGTATGCTGCACATGCTTGATATTCATAGACAGCTCAGATTTTACTTGGATAGAACCAAAGAGTTCAGAAAATCAGAACAACTTTTTGTTTCCTTTTCAGATTCTAGGAAAGGTATGCCAATGGCAAAAACAACACTATCTAAATGGTTATCTGATTGCATCACCTTCACTTATTCAGCTGCCAATTTACCTTTACAACACAAAATTAATGCTCATTCTACCAGAGCAGTGTCCACATCCTCTGCTTTTTCTGCTAGGCTTCCTATAGGCAACATTTGTGCAGCAGCCACTTGGTCAAGACCTCATACCTTTATCACTCATTACAAAGTTGATAAGGCCTCCAGGGACAGGGCCTCCTTTGGTTCTACTGTCCTGAAAAACATACTCCCGTGAGCCACCCGAGAAAGATGGTGCTTGGGATGCTACCCATCTGTAAGAATGAACAGCGAGATAGAACAACTTCACTTAAAGAAGTTATGTACTCACCATAACATTCCATGTGAATTGTTCATCTCACCTTCATTATTAGTTCCCACTCTCCTACCCCCTCTTGTTTTTTTCGAGGACCGAGATACTAGTTTTATCATGGTTGCTCAGTCTTTCTATGAGTTGTTCCTAAAGAGTGGTAGAATGGCACGTGGTATTGTTAGATGCAGCAAACAAGATCTGAGGTAACTCAAGGAGCATCATGGGATATGGACTTGGCCTCGAGCTGTCTGAAGACCTTGAGCTTTGTAGTAGGCTGACTTGGAGCTGAGGATCGGCTCCGAACGCATCTGTAAGAATGAAGGCGAGATGAACAACTCACATGGAATGTTATCGTGAGTACATAACTTCTTTTTTATTTCAATTATTTATAAGTGTAATGGGGATACAAATGTAAATAGGTGCTCCTATTTTTTTCTTTTTGTTTCTTTCTCCCTTCTCTCTTTCTCCTTGTTCAGTTTTAAGAAATGTAGGCACTGCAGTGAAAAAAACAAGGTCTGGTTAAATGAACATGACAGAAGAAAAATTTGTGTGCTTTTCCTCATTCTTGCATAGGGGAATGACTGGGTTAAGACTGTTAGCTTAATCTAGTAGCAAATTTTATGAGAAAAAGAGCAAATAAAAAGAGTACTGAATATTATTAAACTATTTTCTAATAAACAGTTTTGTGTCTGGTTCTCATGTCTCTAGCAGACAATCTGATAAAGAGAAATGGCATGGAGAAAATGTTGTCTGGAAACATTCAGGTGTTTTCCCAACTGAGAGAGCTGTAAAGATAAAACAAAACCAGACAGCACTTAATGCAACCACAGGCTGTACCATGGGCCTTAGCATGGATAACCTTTCTTTTAGGCTAGCTTGAGTCTTTGTGTGTGGCTGTCAGTTTGGAACATTTGTTCCTATTTGGAGGGTAAAACATCAATATTTGAAGATGTATATAGTTTTGTGTGGTATTAAGTTAATAGGTTTTAGGGGGTATTTGTGTGTGTGTATTTTTGTTTAAGGGTTTTCAGTAAAACAAAAAAGTTCTATAAGATGTGACATAGACAAATGGAGATGACAAGAAACAACTGTATAAGATTAACCTGCCAATCAGTACATTCATATAACACAAAATTGAAACTAGACATTTATCAAAAAAAGCTGTTATATATAAAAGGTAGGAGTAATAATCACTCAATATATAGTCCAATCTGTCTAATTCAGATTTAATGTTATAAATAAAAACAAGCAGATGTTTGCTTGCCTCTCATGGTAAATCCTGCTTTATGTAGCCATCCTGAAAGGTACAAGAATATTTGGCCCATAAAGGAGAGACTGGCATGATGCTGGGTAATTAACAGATAAGGACATTCATTCTAGATTTCTAGATGTTCATCGTGTTACCCTGCTGCAGTCATCACACTTGGGTTATCCTGTCGTCAGGTGGTCCCGCAGTCGGCCGGAATTCCAAAGTCTTGGTCTGGCGTCGGTTGCTGTCGCTTCTTCCCTGACGTCAGTGCGCCAGGGGTATATATAATGCATCCAACGCCATTTTCTTCAGTCTTTCTTGCCGCGCGATGCCCGAAGCAGAAGCAGTTCGCAAGTGCCGGTCGGCCGACTCCTGAGATTTTCAAAGTCGAATTTCAGATCCGAAGTCTTCAATAAAGCTAAGTACCCCGTTGGGGAAACTTTTCTTGCCTCAGACCGATGTCAGAAAAAGTTAACAATTGTATTTCTTGTGGGAAGCAAATACCTCATAAGGATTTTCATTCTTACTGCATACCTTGCCTAGGCCCAGACCACGACGTCACTGGTTGTCGTTTTTGTGCTAGGTTTAATAAGCGTACTATAAAAAGATGCTTTGATTTCGCACGACACTACTTCGGTAGAAAATTTAACTGCACTATGCCGTTGGAGCAACCGACTACCGGCGTGCACAAAAAACACAAGGATAAGGACAGGCAGCCTAGACCCAAGCCAGACTCCAAGGCCTCGACTGGTCCGGTCTCCGGTTCACCGGTCTTCAGTGAGGCTCCGACGCAGCCCCTGACTACCGCAGATCTGGAACCCAAGACTGCTTCGGAACTTTTGGCGGAAAGTACTAGGCCGACGCAGCCATTTTGTTTAGCCCCTACCGACGACACTGCTGAAAAAGATGTCGGTGCTGCAGAAACACCTTCGGTTTCTGAAGGCGTCTTCAGACCGACGACGCTCACCATAAAAACTTATCCTAAGACTCCTATTAAACCTAAAAAGACTGCACTTCAGTCTCCAGTTCAAGGCCCCATGCCTAAGAAACAGATGCTCAAAATGGCTGAAGATTTGATCTCTTTAATCAGGGGTTCCCAACAACCACCGGACAAAAGGCCTAGACAAGAGGAAGATTATGCCTCCTCTGAACAAGTGTCTATTTCCTCAGGCTCCTCTGAGGACCAAGCTTACTCCTTCTCCCCTTATGAAGATTCTGATGCTGAGGATTCTATTCCCTCAGCTTCTCCTCATGAAGACTACTCCTTTGGGGAAACTTTACACACTATGAGGTAACATTTTCACTGGGAAGGTCAGGACTACTCTGACTCAAAGAAAAGGCTCAGAGAGTTTCTTTTACTCCCCCAGCACAGACCACTTGCCATCCCCCCAGTTTTAGACATTGTGGATGATGTTTACTTAGAATCCAGTTTGAACCCAGATTCTCTGCCTCCTGCTCCGGCCAAACCTGACAGAAACTATAGAGTGCCGGTTTCCCACAAATTTCTTTATAAAAGGCCTGTTGCTGATCCAGAGACTATCTCCCAGGGTCCCAAAGGGGCTAAGGCTTCTATGGCAAAAAATCCTGTACCCTCTGAAAGGGACTCCAGAGCACTAGACAGGTGGGGGAAAAAGGTTTACACCTCAGCCACTCTAGCTATGAGGGCACTAAATTGCCAATTTCACATGCTAAAATACCAGCAATTTCTTATGTCTCAGTTAAAACAAAGATTGAGCACACTCCCTCAACAGTCTGAATTGAAAGAAATGCAGGATCTGTTGCATGCAACTGAACAGGTGGGCAAACATACTTTGCAATGTGGGTTTGATTCTTTGGAGGCTTCCTGCAGAGCAGCTGTCACTGTGTCTGTTATACGTAGGCATGCTTGGTTAAAGGAACAAACTCTGCCTGATCATGTTAAAGCAAAGCTTCTAGATTCTCCTTTACAGCAGGATGTTCTTTTTGGAGTTAAAGCAGAAGAAGTTTTAAAGAAAATGGAGGATAAGGCAAAATCTATGCAGACAGTCAAAGATTTCCTACAGGTACAGCCCCCTCGCTTCAGCAGAAATTGGCCAACAAAAAATTGGTCCTTTCCAGCTACTGACAGACCACAGAGGGGTAAATACAGACGTCCAAGAGGCAGAGGACAACCACAAGCCTAGTACAAACCTCGCCAATGGGGCACTGCAACACAGAAGGGAGGAGAAGACAGGTCCCAAACTACCAGAAGGCAAACTCAATGACTTGCACCTCATCTGGCCAAGCAACACTCTCTTGGCAGCCCCCTTGGGAGGAAAACTCACACTTTTTTCAGACAACTGGCACATTGTCACAAAGGACAAATGGGTCCTAGACATAATTTCACGAGGATACAGATTCCATTTTCACACCTTGCCAATGAAAAGAGGAATGCCAAACCTGCCACAAAATCAATGGGCAGAGGCACAAAAACAAATTACAGCTCTCATGGACGTGAAAGCCATTCAACTGGTACCTACTGGAGAGCAAGGCCAAGGATTGTACTCAAGACTCTTTCTAGTTCCCAGAAAGGACAATGCCTGGAGACCAATTCTGGACGTTTCAATTCTAAACACCTTCTTACAAGTACCCAAATTCAAGATGCTAACACTACAGCAGCTTCTTCCCATGTTGGGCAAGAAAGCATGGCTAGTAACGTTGGACCTCAAGGAGGCATACCTGCATGTCCCTATCAGACAAAGTTGCAGAAGATACCTCCGTTTCATTGCAGGCTCAACCCATTACCAATTCTCTGCACTGCCCTTTGGCTTATCTACTACGCCCAGGGTCTTCACAAAATGCCTGGCACCAGTAATTGCATACTGCAGACAAAGAGGAATTCAAATATACCCATACCTGGACGACTGCCTCATCCAAGCAGAAAGCAAGGACATCCTCTTACAACATCTGGCTTTTGTAAAACATCTTCTAAGTTGCCTGGGGTACACAGTAAGCGAAAAGAAATCAAAACTAGTACCCTCACAAAATATGACATTCCTGGGTGCCAGCTTGAATACAACGGCCCAGAAGGCTTATCTGACACCAGACAAACAACTACAACTGACTCAATATTTCAAAACAATGGCAACAAAGACCCAACTACCTGCAAGAAAAATTCTGCAGGCCTTGGGCTTCATGGCATCTTGCATACTACTAATACCATTTGCAAAGCTGCATATGAGGAAATTACAGTGGTACCTAAAAAGCGTATGGTCTCAACACAGCCACAGCTTGGACACAATGATATCTCTCATTCCCTGCCTACAACAGGAGTTTCTATGGTGGTCACAGGCATGTCACTTCAACAAGGGTCAGCATTTCACCTTGCCCCCAGCCAGGCAAACTATGACAACAGATGCATCGGACTATGCCTGGGGGGCACACATGGCAGGACAGTGCGTTCAAGGCATATGGACTGCAGATCAAAGGAATCTGCACGTCAATCAAAAAGAGATGCTAGCTGTACAGAATGCTCTGACAGCCTTCAAGAATCTATTACATCCAGGACAACTTACAATAAGGACGGACAGCACCACAGTAATGTGGTACATAAACAAACAAGGGGATACACACTCCTACCCTCTATGCAGGCAAGAAATGACCTTGTGGAACACAGCTCTGGCTTACCAAGTTCAGTTACAAGCTCAATTCCTGCCAGGAAAGAAGAACACATTAGCAGAAGACCTAAGCAGAAACATCATGGATCCCCATGAGTGGAAACTGGATCCACAAGTATTTACAATGATAACTCAAAAATGGGGCCTTCCAGACATAGACCTGTTTGCCAGTCCTCAAAACTATCAACTAACAAAATTTTGTACAAGGACACTTCACCATCAAGCTCGGAAAGTGGAAGCACTCTCATTCAGTTGGAAAAACCTGACAGTATATGCCTTCCCTCCACTGCCTCTCCTCACAAAGGTGCTTCTGAAAGTCAGAAAGGAGAGACCACAACTGATACTCATAGTCCCAGACTGGCCACGCCAGCACTGGTACCCACTATTGAGGAATATGGCCCAGGGCCCACCTTGGATTTTACCACACATTACCCATTTGCTCACACAGCAAAACAATCAGATTCTTCACAGCCAGCTCAAAACCTTAAATCTGGCTGCATGGCAAATCACCTAAGCATCCAGCCAGCACCTCTTTCCCAAGCAGTTATGGATGTTATTCTGGAAGCTAGGAGGCCCAGCACCAGGAAGGCCTATTCGGACAAATGGAAAAGGTTTTGTGCCTGGAACCAAGCTAAAGGCCAAAACACACTTCAGCCTCACATGCCTCACATTCTACAGTATTTAACTGAGATATTGCACAAAGGACTTTCTTTTTCTTCCATTAAAATCCATGCATCAGCTATTTCAGCCCACTACAACACGGATCCACCCTTATTTTCGCATCCACTTCTAAGGCAGTTCCTCAGAGGGGCAGAAAACATTAGGCCCCCCAGGAGAGCACCTACACCAACATGGGACCTCAATTTTGTTCTGGAAAAACTTGCGCTACCTCCCTTTGAACCAGCTTTCTCTGCAGATCTGCAGTTCCTATCATGGAAGACTGCCCTGCTGCTAGCAATAACTTCAGCTAGAAGAGTCTCAGAGCTGCAGGCCCTAATGGCAGTGGAACCTTTCCTCATTTTCCATCAAGACAGAGTTTCTCTACAAACTAATCCTTCCTTCATGCCTAAGGTGGTTTCCAGTGTGGCTTTAAATCAAACCATCCACTTACCCACCTTCTTCCCAAATCCACAGAACAAAGGAGAAAGACTCCTGCATTCCTTGGACATTCACAGGCAACTTCGTTACTACTTGGATAAAACTAAGGCTTTCAGAACATCTGACCAGCTGTTTGTATCCTATGCTACAGCTTCACAAGGGAAGGCTATATCAAAACAAACCATTTCCAAATGGATAGGACATTGCATTCGTTTTTGCTATACCCATCATGGAAAACCATTTCCTGCTACCATTAGGCCCCACTTTACCAGGGCAACAGCTACATCTACAGCCTTTCTCAGGGGGGTTCCAACCAAGGAGATTTTGGAAGCTGAAACTTGGAGTTCAGTACACACCTTTACCAAACACCATCACTTACCACTTTACTCTAAGACTAGGGCTGGCTTCGCCACTGCAGTTCTGCAGGGCCTTCTAGCCTCCTCTAGCCCTCTATGACTCCTCTACCCATCCTTAGCTTTGGAATTCTACCCAAGTGTGATGACTGCAGCAGGATAACACAATGAACATAGTACAGTTTTGTACCTACCATAAATGTAGATGTTCGAGTGTACACCCTGCTGCAGTCCTGGTTACCCTCCCTCCATCCCCTCTGATCTAACTGGCTAAATCTCTACAATACCTTCCTGATGTATTTGCTTATAGCTGGAGGGATTTTGTGTTTGTGCAAAATTTACTTAATTTGGTACTAATTACTGACCACCTTTTTGGGGGCACCTGACATCTGGGGCAAGAAAAACTGAAGAAAATGGCGTTGGATGCATTATATATACCCTGGCACTGGCGTCAGGAAGAAGCGACAGCAACCGACGCCGGACCAAGATTTTGGAATTCCGGCCGACTGCGGGACCGCCTGACAGCAGGATAACCCAAGTGTGATGACTGCAGCAGGGTGTACACTCGAACATCTACATTTATGGTAGGTACAAAACTGTACTTTTGGAGGGTTTACAAAAGACAAACTGTGGTCAGAGAAGGGTTCAGATGGTTTAGGGCTGTAGACTATATATTGTACATATGCAATTAATGCGGCTTTGAGAAAGCTGCTGGATTGTATTGCATGAAGGGAGGAAAGGGGAGTATGAAAGAGAGTATAAAAGGGCAGAAGGTGGTAGGGATAAGATGGTGACAAAAATTAATGAGATGAGGATAACCCCTGGTACCATAGGCAATGAATTTGAGGAGGGCACGGGGGAGAAAAGTCCTTCCTAGTCCATCCAGCACTAGGTGACATAGGCAAGTAGGCAGCCACTCTGTTCAAATGAGAGATAAAGTGTATTTGTGTTGCTGGCAATTCATGGCGGACTTAAGTCATTAAATAATGACATACGAGTTTCAGATTTCACCTTCAGAAAATGCATTGGTAGCTTCATCTCTCTGAATTTCCCATTGGCTAGATGTCTGACGACTTGCAGTCCTGCTTGGGATCTTACCTGTTGGTTAATTTTTGTCCTTGCCTTTTGTCGCATTTTATGTGGGCTTTCAGAGATTGAGTTGTCCTTATGTGCCATGTATTGTTAATAATGAGGAGAGGCTAAATCTGGGAAAGTTTTGTGAGCTTGACTAGATCATACCTTTCTTAGTTATATAGGTGATTAAGATGAAACTGCTAGTGCAGCTTTACCGTTACAGTACCTCTTATTACTTTAATTTGCTCCAGTTAGAGGCCAGGGACTGTAGTGCTCTGCCAAAGTAGTCCAAATAGTTACTTCTATCCAGAGGCCTAGTACTAGAAACATGTACAAAAGTAAAAGGGTGCATTTTCTTTGTGAGCTGCTTCTGAATGTTTGGACCCCTTCACAGCTTCTGTCTTAGCAGTGCTATATTACCTTTCTCAAATCATTGACTCTGGAATAAGCTGTTCCTCTGTGCATTTAACTGCCATTTCTAATTTACATCAAAGTTCTAAGTTCTGCCATTGACATTTCTGAAGGCTGGTAAGACCTTTCTCAGGGGTACTCTCATTGTCTGACCTCCTATCGGAAATTGTATCTCTCCAAGAGGTTTGTAAATTGTTGAAGGAAAAGTGAATCTTTGTCCTTTTGAACCAGATGCTGTGGTAGAATTAAAAATATCTGTTTTAAAAATGATTCATCTAGTGGCCTTTACCTCTGCTAGAAGAGTGCGTTAGTTACAAGCTTCTGCTCTTGCTCTACATACTCATTTTCCACAAAGTATTATAACAAAGGTGCTTTAGTGAAGTGTTCATGCTTGTGGTTGCACATACTAGGAAATGTTACTGCAGGCTTTTTTGTGGAAACATTTCATTTTGGGTGCATGTATACCTGGACATAATTATGAGGATGTTGCTTGGGGAAATAATTCATTGTGTATCAGGGAAGTGCTTGTGCATACATGATCTTACTGCTGGGCCAATTTGTGTCATTTTGGTGCCTGTGCATACAGAATGCAAACAACTGGAGAAGTTACTGGGGACATACAGAAAGTCATTCTGCAAATTACATTGGGTTACATCACTTCTGCTTGCATTATTCTGTTTGTGATTATAATGCCTGAGTGAGATAAAGGTTATCACTAGGTGACTACTGGCAGCATGGAGCTACCATATTTTTTGTGAATTTATCCTGGCTTGTCATGTGTGGAATTTAGGTGGGAGGAAGGGCTCAGTAATATTTAAGTGTTATACCATTTGACTGAATGACTCAGGTCTTCTCCTTACTGATGATAATGAGTCTGTGTTACATAACAGTTGCACAATGTAATATAATGAATGCCTACTCAGCAGGTTATGTGTCGTAATTATCACCTGTGTCTCAGCATTCATACCTTTACAGTAATGAAAGGAAGGTCATTATCACATTAGCAATATGTGCAGTTACAATATAGCAGTTAGTCATTATCACTTTTCTGGGAAAAGTCTCAGCTGCTGTCACAGCTGTTCACATAAGTAGAAGTCGTTATCACTTTGACGAATTTACAAGCCTGGTTGTGTTTTTCTCTGCTTGGAGTCATTGCAAGCAACCCCCCTCACTCTTCAACTGTCTTACCCTGCTTTTTCTCTTTACATGTGCCCTTTCTGTGCCCTCTTGTCAGTGTCTACCCATGCAGTATTTCAGCTAAGGTAAGGTAAGAATGCACATTCTGATGGTGTGTGCATCAGTGGGCAGCACACATAGATGCCATGACTGTTAGGATCATCCTGGATGGCAGTGGGGAAATTGGAGACTCTTCAGCTCAGTCCCACTGGGCTGCTTGACAGGATATGCATGGTTTCATGGGTGTCACTATGATGCCTTCAGTCCCTCTCCAAAAGGCCACATGCAAAAAGAAAAGATTCTAGTTACGTCTTTCTCCAGTGCAATGTGGCCTTTCACTCTCCCTCCATTCTGGCACAGTACATGTATGTAGGTCAGTGCAGCAATTAGTAAATTACTTCCGTCCTTGATCACATACGTCCATTGCTGAATGGGCACATGTAAAGAGAAAAGGCAGAGGTAAGGCAGACTGCTGACACTGAAGGAGGTCGTGAGACAGTAGTTGTATCAGCAGTCTGAGTGGGCAGCCAGCACAAGATGGTCTAACCAGGTAATGCATTATGATATACATACATATGTATTCTTCCAGTAGATCTATCAAACATCAGTAGTAATCGGTTTGCATTTTCTTTCCTGTGCAGGTTCGTCCATCTTCTGACACTGACATGGCTTCACGAACAGGAGAACGACAAGTGAGAGTGTGGGTATGTGTCCATTCTTACATTCACTGAGTTGCCAGCCATGCCTCCAAAATTGAATACCAGTACAACTTCAGCTTCCCCACAGACAGTGTGAAGGTATACTGGATTGCAAGAAGAGGTATGCATTGGAGCGGAGTACTGCACTTGTTGGAAGAGAAGTGTTCCATCTACCCTGAATCCGACATTCTTGTGCTGCACATTGGAGGGAATGATGTCATCAGTCAACCACTTGGAAGGCTATGGTTTCAAATCACAGCAATTTTTGAACACCTGAAGTCTTGGTGGCCACGTTGTCATTTTGTGTGATCTGATATAATTCCTCGGCAGATATAGAAAACAGAAAACAGTCAACGGGCAGCTCACAAGGCCAAATGTTTACAGAATGGGTTCATGCATGGCTTGATGCACAGGGTCGGTGGATCTACAATCTGCCATGAAACATCACCGCGGAAGATGTTCACCTGTTCAGAAAGGATGGCGTTCACCTAACTGAGGAGGGCATTGCCTTGTTCTTGACTGATCTCCACAATGGCATGAGGAGAGCTATGCAGGACTGGTAACATGCAGCTTGTGAGAAGAATGGAAAACACCCTTGACCAAGTAGGACCAGTATAGTAAGTAAAACTCTATTATGAAATGTGTTGTGTAAAATATATTTATCTGAGTTTGACAATTAACTGTGGTAAGGAGCTGGCAAGGGTGCTGAGAAAGAACAACTGTTTCAGGAGAGTGCTACGATGTACAATCTAATATGTCAGTGACCATCCTGCAATACTTCTTTTTTTAGGCTGCTTTTATCAGGCATGTGTAGTGGTATCAGCTGTCTGAGTGGGTAGCCAGCACAGCTATCAGACAGATGAGATGGCCTTGCCTGCCACTGAAGTCCCATGCCTGTCCTGGGTTCATTAGTGATGTGACGATCCTTACCTTGCTTTTTCTCTTTACATGTACCTATGTATGTTGGCTACACCAAGACTCTGTATCTATGTATGTTGGCTACACCAAGAATGTGTATATTTGCAATCATATGTGTCTACATGGTAAAACAACTGCTTCTGAATGCTGTACACATTAAAAGATTTCAGTGTTGTTAGGACTCATGGAAATTATGATTTTTTTTCATATTTTGCTAAATAACTTTGCAAGGGAGCATGTCAGTGTGCCAAGTAATACCACGTATTGATACTTCCAACATGGTAAAAGAATGGTGCCTGTATGTTGTACAGATGTGCAGATATCAGTTTGTTTCATACTTAGGTTATGGAAATTATGATTTTTTTTCATATTTTGGTAAATAACTTTGCAAGGGAGCATCTGAATGTGCCGAGTAATACCTCATTTTAAAGACAGTATTGCTGGTTCCAATATGGTAAAATAATTGTGCCTGAATGTTGTACACATGTGCAATTATCAAAGCTTGTTTTGGACTTAGGTTATGGAAATTATGATTTTTTTTCCATATTTTGGTAAATAACTTTGCAAGGGAGCATGTCAGTGTGCCAAGTAATACCTCATTTTGAAGACAGTATGACTCCTTACAACACGGTAAAATAACTGTGTCTGCTCTGTACATGTGTACAGAAATCACAGTTTTTTTAGTCTTGTACGATTATGAAAGTTATACATTTACAATACTTCTCATTATTATGCCCATATCTTTGCAAGGCAGCATGGTGATGACACAAATGATGCATAATTTTGAAGCTGACATTCAGATGCACAACTTGTACACTGATAAGTAGGCTCTGTCTGTTGCAGGTGAATAGATATTATGCTTTGTTTATTTATCAGTTATGAGAAATAATATATTAATCATATTTCTCTGACTATCTCAAGAAAGGAGCATCATACAGTAATGGTTAAGGTATCATTTTAAAGCTGACATTCATACTAACAAATTAAATTCAAATTGTATGGATCTGCATGGTACTTTGACCAAGATATTGTGCTTTGCTTTTCCAAAAAGGTAAAAAAATATGCACAATATCAACATTCCTTGCCAAATAGTGCATATCAAAGTCATTATTAAATGTCAACATTTACACTGTGGGAAAGGTCAGTGTCTGTTGAACAACTTTTGCGTTTACATTTTTAGTCTAGCTCTTATAGTTAAAGAGTTGTGAACATTTGTTTTCTGGATGGTATTAGAAATGGATTTTCTGAAAATGAGCTCAGGCTGCACTGTTGTTCCTATGGTGGAATTAAAGCAGACAGCTTTTTCAGTGCTGCTCCGGAGTGAATGAGTTAAACAGAAAACAGGAGTGGCAGTGGGGGCAGCTTGTGCCCCCCTATTTGCAAACACTGTATTGACCCAATGGGAACTGACCACAGTATTTGAGAGTGCACTTTTTAGGCACTGCAGATTTTACGGGAGATACCTTGATGATCTGTTAATTTTTTGGGATGGAAATGATAAACAGCTTGAGCATTTTTTTTGTTTCTTAAACTCAAGTACTGATTTTCTTGTATTCACTAAAGTACAAAATAGGGAATTTATCAATTTTTTGGACATTACTATAAGTAAGGATTTACAGAATCATAGATTTATTTCTGAGTTGTACAGAAAACCCACATATTCCAACACCTTGCTACATTTTGGTAGCTTTCACCCCGTCCATCAGAAAAAAAAACTTTAGTTAAAGGACAGGGGGTATGGTTAGCAAGGATGGTGAGTGATTGGACACTATTTTTACAGGAGATTGACAAGCTTAAGGGTATGCTTACTAGAAGGGGGTACCCCGGTGCTTTTGTTGACTCTATTTTAAATTAAGTAAAGGAAAAAAGAAACAATGGTCACTTTTCTCCACTTTTGGGTTTTGCCTTGGATTCTGGTCCAACCAACATCATTAGGACCTCGGCTTTAAACACTAGGGAGGGGGTTACCTATACTGATGCCATGATTCTTAAATTTAACCCCCTTTTTTACAGCATTAGGTACATCTTGTTTAACAATTGGACAAGTCTCACTTCTGATGACACTTGTCAATCAAGATTTCAGGATACACTTCATTCAAAGATGGCTGCCATTCTGTGACCACTGCTGAACTACATCTCTGCATATACCCTGAAGAAATCTAAACTTTAAATTGATAATAGGAACTTTTTAACACTAAATCTTCGACAGAACAACTACAACTTCATCTAATTACCGTGCAGGAGGAAGAAAATCCGAAAATTAATACATTATTCGACAAGATTATAATAGATTAGCTGGCTCTGACAAGGAAAACAAACAAAGGCACCGTGTGCTCTATACACTTTAAAAATCTGTACTGTACAAGGATGTCGAAAGAGGAAAAAAATATGGACACAACCACTACTAAAACAAAACTTTCAGAACTGCAGTCACCGGAAAAAGATGTGATCTCTAAAAGGCAAAAAGTTACTAAACTACAAGAACAAAAGCTAGAAACCAGAACTAAATCAGATCAAACATTGAATATGGAGGATATCAAAACTGCCTTATTACCCATTCAAGAAGCTCTGATAGAATTAACTAGCCAGATACAAACGTTTGGAAACTCTTGCAACCAACTACTTGAAAGAATGGAAAAATCTGAAACTCGGATTTCGGAAAATGAAGACAAAATAAATCTACTAGCAAAAAAAAACAAGTACACATGATTTGGATATTCAGGCTATTCAAAGCAAAATCACTGACTTAGAAGCAAGATCCAGGAGAAATAACATCATTATTAGAGGAATTCCTGAATCTGTAGGGTTGCTGTTTTTTGCTGTTTTCGATGACCTGCAATCGTTTTCCGAAGTTTTATGGCTTCCACAAGCTGTCTGCATTGACGAGAAGACAGAAAATGCCTTCAGGACTGTAGAGGGGACATATTTCGATGTGGCACTTCCGGAAGTCCGTCTGTAATATCGGTCCCCCATCACGAGTATTCTGCATGGTTTCTAGGCTTAGAAACCTGACAGGACTTGTTTTTAACCCTGTAAGGACATTTTAACATCAAGTAATGTACTGTTTTGTTAATTTAAGCACATAGGAACATTTTTATACACTGGTTAGTTAGTTAATAATTTAAACCCTTTCCTATATGGCAGATTAAAAGGTGTTATGCAGTACTGTTAAATATAGGGATTTTAGTGCATCTTGCAACTTTATAATATATAATATAACCTATATATTTTTACTCAGGGGTGATAGTTATATATTACATTATTTGCATATTAGTTTATATGAGTAGAAGATAGCAATAGTCTATAATATCTAAATAAGAAAAAATGTTTATATAAAAGTATGTGTGTTTTTATACAGGGTTATAACTCAGCTTCTTTCTATAATAGAAGGAAAACTTGTCCATTTGTTAAAATCATATTTATTTTTTTTTCTTCTCTTTCTCAAATGTTATTTTATGAGTATATAGGTGAGTTATAGTATATATAGATGTAGATAACAGTGGTGTTTGTTAGGGAATGTTTAGAATAGACTTTGTAATAGTTAGGTTAGCTAATATAGGTCTTAACTATAGGATGTTTTTAAGGTTTTTTAATTTAAGATTTTTTTTGTTTCTGTGTTTCTTTGACCCTTTTAGTCCTCTATGATATGCAAGACGTATGTATGTCCTGGTCCGGGGTTAGAGTGGGGAGGCACTGGTATAGGACGGGATGTCAAGAATGCTTCCAAATTATGTACATTTTTCAACTTATTTTACCTTTCTTTTTGTTTTCCCTTCTAAACATTTACGTTATAATAACTATTTGAATGTGGGAAGTTGACTCATGGAACGTTAAAGGGCTCCAGAACATAAAGAGAAAGTTAATTTTACACTTATTGTTGCAGGCTAAGGCGATGTTTATATTACTTCAAGAAATGCATTTAACTAATGATCAATGGGTTGATATCCAAAAAAGAAAGTGGATTAGAGAAGTAATAGCTTCAGGAGGTAAAACTAACAGTGCTGGGGTAGCTGTAATTATTAAAAACAAATATAAGGGAAAGATTTTAGACTCTAAGGCAGATAAAGATGGAAGATGGTGTTTTGTTCTCTTATGTACCCAGTTTGATAAACCAATCTTATTGTTAAATGTTTACGCACCCTGTAATGACCAGCATCTATTCATAACATCATTATATCCAATTTTGACACAGTATAAGTACTATATAATTATTGGAGGAGACTGGAATTCCTATCAGAATCTGAAGTTGGATAGATCTTGTCCACAAAGAGCATTTAATAAACAAGTGGTATCAGTATTAAGTGATGTTAAGGAAGACTTTCAACTTTATGATCCTATTCAGTATTTAAATACTGGACATAGTATAAATAATTACACTTTTTATTCCCCGTGTCATAAAATGTGGTCCAGAATAGATTTCTTTTTGATTTCAAGAATAATGGTTAACCTGGGACCCTTAGTTGTTACACATGCACGATACACGTCAGATCATTGAAAAATGTCATTAAGTTTTGCTAAAGATCCAATGGAGGTCCAGCGGCAAAGAGGTTTTAACTGGTCTCTTAACCCAAATTTGTTGAATAAGGAAGAAATAGTGCAGGAAATTACAGGTCATCTTAAAGAATTATTAGCTAGATTAAAGAAACAACAAAGTGTACCTGGCATTGATTGGGCGACAGTTAAAGCACAAATAAGAGGGATCTTTTTGCAAAAAGCTTCATACTATAAAAAAATACAAAATAGAGATGTTCAAAAACTAGAGGCTAAAATTAAGACACTTGATCAAGAATTGATGCAAAACTTTAATTCTCAAACAGAGGTGGAACTACTTAAATGTCAAAAAGATCTCTTCCTAATACAAAATTGTAATTTGACGTTTCAGGAACATAGAATGTTAGTGAGGTATGCCAATCATGTGCAAACACCATCAAGGGCATTAGCTAGGATAATTAATCAATCGAGAACAGCAGTACAGATTTCGGAAATACATTTTAGAAACACAACTTACTTAAAAACTGAAGATATCATAAATGTCTTTGAGCAGATATATACTAATATATATGGTGAGCATAGTGACTTATCCCCCCATAGAACTAGCAAGGAATTTTTACAAACTATTAAATTTCCGAAAATAGAAGACAGTATTCAAAGTGATTTGATTAAACCGATATCTGAAGAAGAAGTGATATATACAATTCAGTATATGAAATCGCACAAGTCACCAGGTCTGGACGGTATGACGGTGGAATTCTATAAGAAATTTGACAATATCTTTGGCAAAATACTCTCACGTGTCTTTAATTATATAATTAAGAATAAAATTAATGATCCCCATCTTAATGCTTCAAAAAACATTTTTATACTCAAACCTAACGCTGATTCTCAAAACCCAGATAATTATAGACCAATTTAATTAATGAATGTAGATATGAAAATTTTAACCTCTATTATAGCTAATAGATTAAAAAAAGTAATGAATCCTATCGTGTCTAGTGAACAGGTTGGCTTTATGGCAAATAGACAAACTAGTGATAATACACTTACACTACATACCTTAATAGCTTATGCTAAACAGAAGAACCTTAACATGTATGCACTTATGATTGATGCGCAGAAAGCTTTTGATAGGGTTGATATAAACTTTTTGTTTGAAATTTTACCATATTTTAATATATCTCCTGAGATTGTTGAAGTGTTAAAAATTTTATATAGTAATCCATATACCACACTCTATATAAACAGCAATTCTTCTAAAAGAATACCAATCAGAAATGGAACATGTCAGGGTTGTCCTCTGTCTCCTTTATTATTTAATATATATGTTGAACCTTTATTCCTATACATTAAACAGAATATATGCCACAATGCCCCACTAGTTTACGGAACAAAAATATCAATGGCAACGTTTGCAGATGATCTGAATATTTATTGTGCAACTCCAATCTCAGACACTAAAAAGATACTAAAAGCAATAAAGAACTTTTCAGAAGTTTCCAACTATAAAATTAATCTAAAAAAAACTAGCATTTTCCCATTGAGAACTCCCAAACCCTTTTCACTGTTGCCTCTGGTGGGACAAATAATGTGTAAAGATAACATTAAATACTTGGGTATTGGCTTAGCTACAGATGATAAGGATTTTTATGTTACTAATATTAAAACAGTTTGGGATCAAATAGTATCCAATTTGGGGAGATGGAAGAATTTACGACTACCAGTATTATCAAAAGTATCAATTATCAAAATGAATGTACTACCACGATTATTATATATTTTCAGATCTGCTCAGGTAGTAATTCAAAAAACATTTTTTAAACGAATTCATAAAGAATTAGCTAAATTTATCTGGGAGCCAAAGAAAACAAGGATTTCATATGAAAAAATTAATGACCCCAAAACATAGAGGTGGATTGGAGTTACCAAATTTTGAAACTTACTATCTTATAGTAAACTCAAACAGGCTTCTTAGAATTGCTAATTATAACATAACTAGCACTAAATGGATACCTACCTGGGTAGTTCCGAACTATAAATATATTTTACATTTAAATATTAATCTTAAAGCCTTACCCTTTTTACCTAAAGAAACTTTGAAACTGTATGGGATAATGGATCACATTAAATTATATGTAACATCTTTACAAACCTTATTTCAATCATTAGATCTTGCTCAGTATATGATGGCTTATCAACCCTTTCATAGAAACCCTAACCTGAGACTAAATAAAAAACTAATTGATCTTAAAGAATTCCCATTAATAATCAATCTAACTTTAATAGATATTTATACACTTCTCAAACTCTCGGCTAATCAGATAAGACAAGAATCAAATTTACCCAAAAATTATCTCGTTATTGTAAGACAAATTAGGGAACTTTCTATAAGTTACTTTAAAATTTTAAACCCCGAGAAGAGAATATAATTAAATGTTCAAATTTGTGGCAGGCTCTCCAACAAGATATTAAATTTATAACAGCAGCAAATAATCTAATAAAGGAGTTTAAATTCCAAGATAAAATTCTTGTGTCAAAATATTGGAAAGAGAAAATGCCAGAGATAGAAGACAGTCATATGATAAAAGTAATTGATTTGACTACAAAATCTATTTCTCTTCAAAAACTGATGTATACCCAGTTGATGATATGGAATAATGCGTACTATACACGCCTTAGCCTGCATAAATTTAATTCCAAAAATACTCCAGTTTGTCCATACTGCAAGGATCAATCTGCTGATCTTCTTCATATGTTCTGGAGTTGCAAATGCATATACAGACTTTGGAACTCACTAAAGATACAACTTCAAAAGATGTGTTACCAAAGTACAACATTGTCATGGAAATGTATGATTTTGCATATTCCCCCAAAAGAACTTCCTAAATCTCAAAGTATTGTATTAATCAATATCTTTTTATTAATGAAGCTATACATAGCTACTAATTGGTTAGACCCATCCAAAACATCATGGAATAATTTTAGAGTACTAGCAGTAAGACATATACTAGCTCACAAATTACTTTTGAACCAACATAATAAAAATATTAACAATCCAAAAATATGGGAACAAGTATTTAATATTATATTAGCGTAACATCTCATATTTGAATTTAACAAGAATTATTTTTACACCTTTAAAAAACTCTGTAACACTAACTGTTTATTACTTGAATTGATCTTAACCATTTGTATATTTTTGGTGTATAATTCAATGTGTTACTTGGAAGCATTTATGTAAATATTGTATATATGTTTTGTGTTTTTGTTAATTACTTTAGTTGGTAGTTTCTTTTTAATTTTTTTGTTTTGTTTTAATTTTGTATGGCATATAAGAAAATAATAAAAATTATTATTGAAAAAAAAAAAAGATTTCAGGATACACCTTGTATTATATACAGGAGGGATACATGTTTAAAGAGTCTTTTGGAACATAATTGCACTGCCAAAAAGGAGGGTTATATGCATAAATGTGGACATTGTACGCAATGCCCCTTTATTTTGGAGACCAATGTTATTTTTATTAGTGGATTTGGTAAAGTGTACTTGCATAAAAAGTTCAACTGTCAAAGTAAGCACCTTGTATATATTGCTATTTGCCAGGACTGTCAGTGTTTTTACATTGGTAAGACTATCGATATATTAAATAAACGTATTTACCAACACGTTTATGATATTAGGAAGGGCAGTGGCAACAATGCATTAGCCAAGCACATAGCGGATCACCCAAATCACAACTTTAAGTTTGCTGTTTTAGAACAGGTTTGCAATGAAAATAGTAGGGGCGGGCCAATGGAGTTATTTCTTGAATACAAAGAACTACTGTGGCAGCTCAGAAGCAATGCTACAAGCAAACCTCTGTTTTAAATGAAACAGTGTCGATTTCAAGTTATTTAAAATTAATGTCTGAATTTCACATATAGTATAATGTTGACAATATTTTTCAATTTTTAGTCTACATATGTTGACAGATTTTAAACATTGTTTGATTAGGGTTGATCAATTTTGATTTTTAAAGTTTTCAAAAATAGGCTTTATATATATTTGTTATTCAATTTATGACGTTTTGCCTCTTGTTTTTTAACCAACCCATGGTAGTGGTGCTGCTGTAGCATTGTCGCCTCACAGCAAGACGTCGCGTTCGATTCTCAGCTAGAGCGTCTTCTGTGTGGAGGCATGCGTGAATGGGCGTGCCTTCATTGAAGGTTGTGCGTCAGGGCTGGTAACTCGGCACGTAAAAATCAACTACCAAACATTAGCGGACCGGAGTTCCGCTGTGGCGACCCCTAACCGGGTTAAGCCGAAAGACACAACAACAACAACTCTAGCACTGTTCATACATGCGACTTGACTGGTTGCTATTTTAAATGGAAGTTGGTTACAGCTGTTTTTATTCTGAAGAAGTCTTGGGGCGAACGTCTGACGAAAGCGCTCAATTCAATAAACAGTTTGCGGTTGGCCGACCGATTACTTGCTTTTTTTCTTCTTAGTTTGTGTAAGGCTGTTTCAGTGAATTTCATAGTGATGTTGAGTTCACATTTTTTTGGTTTGGAATTTACATATAGAACCAGTGAAAAAAACATGCAATTTATTGATGTTGACTTATGTAGATAATGAGGGGATGCTTTAATGCAGTCCTTTTCACAAGGTAACAGCTGCTAATAATTTTCTAGAGGCCAGTAGTTCTCACCCAGTGCATTTGATAAAATGTTTACCCTATGGGGAATTTAAGCGCACTTTTACCAATACATCTGATAAGCAAATTTTGGAAAAGGAGTTTGCCATGGTAAAGAACAAGTTGCTTAAGAGAGGCCATAAGGATGTTTACATTCAGGAGGCACTGGATAAGGTCAGAGGGGTATCAAGTAAAGGATGTTACAAAAATGGTCCCTGGGGGTGGAATGATTATAATACAAATGATTTGGAGGAAAAGGAGGCTATATTTTATCTAACAAAATTTTCTCCCTTCTCAGATACCATAAGGGAACTGGTGAATAAATTGTGGCCAGTGATTTATAGGGATGAAGTAGTAGGGAAGTTATTCCCCAGTAGAGTTACTTTTTCATATGGTAGATTCAGCAATCTGAAGGAATTGCTGAACCAAAGGATACAGAATACTGTTGGGGAAATGTTGGGTGCCTTTCCTTGTAGAAAGTGGAAAGTATGTAATAGAATTGAGAATCTACATGGATCAATTATTAATGGAAAAAAGTTTGGATTAAAAATCAATTCAAATGTGACTCTTGTGGAGTTATTTATATCGTTGGGTGTGGTTGTTCACCAACCATGTGGTATATTGGGCAGACGAAAAGGAAAGTGAAGCTGAGGATACTGGAACACTTGGATGATGTTAGTAATTTGAGATTAGAGAGCCCAGTGGCTCAACATTTTTGTTCTGTCCATAAAGGAAATTTAAATAGTTTCTTTTTCAGTATTCTGGCTAGACCCTTTGGAATTAATAACATGGGGGTGTTATTCAAAGGTTATTAAAGTTGGAAGCAAAACTTATCAATCTAGGGACCTTGCATCCATGTGGGCTAAATTTTTAATTAAATTGGGACATTTAAATGAATATAATCAATTTTAGGTTATTAGTTTATTTATTTACTTAGATGTCCATATTTATGTACATGTTTATGCAGTTTAAGTACTCATGTGAAATTTGAAATGCTGCTATGTATTAATGAAGTCGGTAGGGTAGTTATACACGTATTTAATTAATTTACAATGGAATATAATAACATGTATATATATATATATATATATATATATATATATATATATATATATATATTTAGTTTGTGGTATAGGGAAAACTTGTTTTCTATAATGTCAGTTTTCACTATTTTAAATGGGAACTATGTGTTTAAGCTTGGGTGGTGATTTTTAACAATCAAGTGTTTGGTGAATTAGATTCATTTGCATATATAATTGATGGGAATTAAATAGGCTGCAGTATTGTATGGTGTTATTCCTTGAAGGCTTTTCATCCGAGGTACCTGAAGAAGTGTGCAATAAAGAATATGCAGCTATTCGCTTGGTTCCTGATTTGTTTTTTTGGAAATCTTTGGTGCGCGTTGTGTTTTGTGCTTTGTGTATTTAAGTATACCCACACTTTCTAAGACCCATCCATCTGCAGGACTTGGGTTAGTTTCTCCACAGGCTCCATCTTACACTCCTCCTACAACCATTCCGGTTCCGAAGCCTTCTGCTCCGACATCTTTCTCAGAACCCATCACCTCGGTGCCTACAGTGCATCTCACTTTGACTACGAGTTTGTCCCTTTGGTCTTCAGTTCCTGTGGAATCAGTCCTTCCTCAATCTGGGGATTGGGGGACGGGCGCTTCTGTCCAGGGCACGGAGCCATCCTTCTCCTCGGTTCCATCCTTGGTGCTGATAGCCACATCCACACCAATCCTAGTTGAGGCTCCATCCATGGGAGCGGGTTTGTCGGAGCAGGGTGTGACCCCGGTCCCAAGGTTGTCTTTCTCGGTTCCAGGCCCCCATCCCTCTTCGGGCGGGCCTGCCTTCTGCATGATGGAGAGGGATCTCGCTTCTGGAAGCACTTCTTTGATGTCAGAACCCCAGTTTTCTCTCCCTGAGCTGCAGCTGCCACAGACCCCACCCCCCGGGACACCAGGCAGAGAAGCTGCAGGATACCCCTGTTCAGGGTACCCACTCTTCCGAGTCCTCCTCAGAGATGCCCACTGAGCAGCCTACTCAGAAGAAGACGTGCAAGAGGAAGCACATGGACTCACCCAAGGAGTCCTTAACAGAAGACACAGATTACGATGATGGTGAAGGGTCCTCTCGGTCACCTCCTGATGATGTCTCCTTTGGAGGCATCCTGGAAATGCTAAAGCAGAGAGTTGACTGGAAGCCCTCCAACCTTTCTTCTGAGGAGTCCGTGTTCCTGCAGGATTTTCTTAACCGACCTTCTACTTCTTGGGTGACCCTGCCTGCAGACGAGCTCGTCCAGCTCGTCATGCCAGTGTGCTTGGAAGAACCCTGATTCCATTGAGGGGATCCTTCGTAGACCAGACAAAATTGTTTCCCCTCCCGAGTAGAACCCGCATTGGTCCAAAAGGTTACCAGTTGATGCTATGGTGGTGATGGCCACAAAAAAGGACTTGGCTGAGGAAAGTCCCACTGTCCACCCACCCACAGGGAGTCCCGGGCAGTGGACAGACTTGGGAAGTGAGTTTTTGCATCAGGAACCTTTGCCATAAAGTCCTTGAACTATCTAGCACATTTTACGAGGCTTCAGAGGAACTTAATCTCTGAACTCTTTGGGATGCTTGCAGGACAGTTGTCTGATGAGGTCAGAGACAAAGTGGCCTCACAGCTTGCAACCCTGGAAGCGATATCCAACTCGTCACTGAGGTTGCTCTCACATGCGACCAAAGGGACGGTTACAGCAGCAGGTTTGGGCATTGTCATAAGGCGTCATGCCTGGATGTGCATTTGTGACCTCGCAGACCCCTTCAAGTCTTCTTTTCTTCCTTTTTGAATGCTCCTATCGAAGCATCATCCCTTTTTGGATCCAAAGTGATGGACATGCTAGCCAGGTGCGAGTGGGATGGAAAGACCCTGTCTGCCATAGGCCTACGGTTTTCCAATCAGAGGAGTGTAAAAATGTGGCACAAAAACCTCAGGGTTCTTTCCATGCTGCACGTGGTGATGATACCCCCAGGGGCAGAGGGGGTAACAATTCTGGAAGACACCCCTATAGAGGCAGAGCGGGTCCTCGTAACCAAGGCTCCAGGGACTCTTTCTCTGGACAGCCTTACCAGCGCTGCTGAGGAGCAGCCCGATTGCTTACCTCTGGAAGCAGTCGAGGTTCGTTTCTCTCTGCACCAAGCTGCCTGGCATTCTGTTACCACCGATCGCTGGGTGCAGATTTCATCACCAGAGGTTACACCACCCCCTTTCTTTTCAACCAAATCTTCCAAGAAAGCTTCCTGACATTCCACCCAGTCAAAAGAAAGAAGCAGCTTCAGAGATAATAAAGCTGTCTCAAAAAAGAGTCATCCAACCAGTCCCACCAGACCAATGTGGATTCAGATTTTACTCAAGATTCTTTTTGGTGCCAAAAAAGACAGGGGACTGGAGACCCATTTTGGATCTCAGCAGCTGAAACAAGTCTGTCATCCAAACCAAATTCCAGGTGGTCATGGTTCAGTCCATTCTCCCCTTTTTAAGAGAAGGCAATTGGATGTGCTCGATAGATCTCCGGGATGTGTATTACCACATCAAGATGGACAAACATGGGGCCAGTCATGATCAATTTTGAGCCCTGCCGTTCAGTCTCTCTACAGTTCCCAAAGTGTTCATGAAATGCATGGCAGTGGTCACAGCTCACTTGAGACTACAAAGATTCTGGGTGTTTCCATATTTGGACAACTGGCTCCTCACTGCCCCCACCAAGCATCTTCTGGTAACAGCGCTGCATTATACTCTCTCTCTGGCAAAAGTGTTGGGAATAACAATACATTGGGAGAAATCAAACATCACTCCTATGCAACAAATAGAATTTATTGGAGCAGTGTTCAACACCCAGTCCTGTCTAGTTATCACTCCCAAATCACAGCCTCCACCGATTGAGGCTCCAACTCCAAGTGATACTCTGTCAAACAAAAGTTTCAGCATGGGAAGTCCTTCAAGCCCTAGGCTCTATGGCAGCTTCAATTCCAATAGTGCCTGTAGCAAAGCTGCATATGCGGACCCTGCAGTGGCTCCTTCTCTGTCAATGGTTGCCAGACTGTCATCCCCTCTGTTATCAAATTCGAATAACCAACTCCTGCAAACAGGACATTCATTGGTGGATGAGGTCAGCCATAGAACTTGAGTCACCCATTTCAATTCCCTCAGCCCAGAGCCATTGTGACCACGGATGCTTCCCTGATCGGGTGGGCGGGTCATTTCCAGGGAAAGACTGTCCAAGGCACATGGTCCACTTCAGAGGCCCACCTGCATATCAGAGTTCTGGAACTGAGAGCAGTGCTGTTGGCATTGTAGGCCTTCCATTCTGCTCTCCCTTCCAGGACAATTGCAATTCAGTTAGACAATATGTCAGTAGTCTGGTATATCAACAAGCATGGAGGAACCAAGTCTTACCCCCTGTGTCAAGAAGCCATAAGAATTTGGCAATGGGCGATAGCTTCCAACCGCTTTCTGATAGCAACGCATATCCCGGGGAGCTCCAACGTAATTGCAGACAAACTGAGCAGATGCATCCTCCTGCCTCACGAGTGGTTCCTCAATCCCGAGGTAGTGACAGATATCTTCAGCCACTGGGACCAACCTTGTTGCAATCTTTTCGCCTCCCCTTCGAACAACAAGTGCAACAGCTATTTCACCCTGCTTCCCCCAAAGGGGGAGTCCCCGAGGGATGCTGTAATCCACGGTTGGTCCACAGGACTTCTTTACGCTTATCCTCCCATTCTCCTGATTCCACAATTTCTAAAGAAAGCTCTTCGGTTGAGATGCAAGGTGATCCTCATAGCTCCATTCTGGCCTCGACAAGCTTGGTTCCCCTTCCTTCGGCCTCACCTAGTATACCCGCCATGGATTCTGGATCCTCTTCCAGATCATTACTCTCCCCCAAGGGTTGAGCCACCCAAATCTGTCCACTCTCAAGCTGACAGCTTGGTTTCTCCACTTCCATTAGTTGCCAGGCAAGCTAATCTCCCCTTGCCTATTCGAGACATTATTCTGGCCTCTCATAAACCATCCACCAGGAGACTATATCAGGATTTTCCATCTGGTCTAAGGATAACATGCTAAATACGTATTCAGCTCCAGAGATTGCGGTACTTCAATACTTGGATACGTTTTTTGATAATGGAGCCTCTGCCTCTACTGTACGAGTACACCTGGCAGCAGTTTCTAATTTCCACAATGGTATAGATGGCATCCCCCTTATTTTTTTATATCTATACAAGGCCTTTCTTAAGGGGACCTCTCATATCAGGCCTCCCATCAGACAACCCGTGGAACCATGGAACCTCACTTTTGTCCTCAAGTCTTTGACTCAGAAGTATTTTGAACCTGCTGTGAAGTCTGACCTAAAGTTTCTGTCTTGGAAATCCTTGTTCTTGGTAGTCATAACATCTGCCAGAAGAGTCTCGGAGCTGCAGGCATTATGTATCAAGAAGCCCTATCTGGTCTTCCATAAAGACAGAGTATCACTTCGGATGAATCCATCCTTCCTTCCCAAAGTTGTTTCTGAATTCTCTATAAACCAGACCATTGACCTACCTGTGTTCTTCCTAAATTTTGCCAATAGAGGAGAGTACTGCCTTCACTCCTTGGATGTACATTGACAACTGAGAGTATACCTAGACAGGACCAAACCTATCCATAAATCTGAACAGCTTTTCATCTCCTTTTCTGGGCCCAGAATGGGAGATGCTGATTCCAAAGTTACATTATCAAAATGGCTAAGGGACTGCATATGTTTCATCTACTCCCTCAGTAATGAACCTATGCCAAATATTAAAGGAAACTCCACTAGATGTAGGGCAACATCTGTAGCTTTCCATTCCAGGGCTTCCATGGATGACATCTGTGTAGCAGCTACTTGGGCTAAGTCTCATACCTTTATCAGTCATTACAAATTGGACCTGGTCACCAGAGGGAGAGCTGCCTTCTGCTCAGTGGTACTCAGGAATGTTCTTCCATAAGGACCGCCCATGGACCTCAAGGTAGCTTGGGATTCTGTCCCATCAGTGATGAATGGAAAGAAGATTAACAACATCAGATAAAGAAGTTATATCTTACCATAACGTTCCAAACATCTGTGTTGTTCATCTTCTTTCATTCATCACTTCCCACCCTCCTTCCCCCTCCAAAGGCTCCTGGAGGATACTTTGGGTCCAAGTGGTGTTCTAGGGTATTTGCGCAGAATTGGCCTCGGCTTTACTTATATTCCTTTAGCAAACTCGATCTGAGGTAACAGGGAGAAGGGCATTCTGGGTAGAATCTAAGCCCGAGAGTTTTTTGGCTGGCGAGAGCTTAGTAAAAGGCCGACTCTGTTCCGAGGGCTCGGAACTGAACCCTATCAGTAATGAATGAAAGAAGATGAACAACACAGATGGAACATTATGGTAAGACATAACTTCTTTTTTGCATCTACAGTTGTGTCAGTATGATTTGTAATGTATGTTTGCAACAGAGATTGTGTTGGTATGGTTTATTTTTGTTTATATAAATGTATGATTGCCTGTGTCATACATGATATTTTAATAAAGATATTTCTTGTTTAAAAATAGATAGATAAGTAAATAAATCAGTCTCCTTTGAAATAAATGTAATAGTAGAACTCCCATCATAATTTTTTCAAGACTAATTATCTTATATTAAGTGGTAGCCTAGATCATTTTTAAGCTCCCCAACCCAGAAAACACAAAAAGCAAAGGATAACCACAGAATGTGTACTGCCCCAGAAACAGCCTACGATGAGAGAAGAAGAGGAGCTCACCCTAGAAGAAGTAAGAACAGCACTAAGGAAAATGAAGTCAGGGGAAGCAGCAGCTCAAATGAGGTCACGGCAGATATGATAAAGATGCTGGGTGAGATGGGGGAGAAATGGCTCCTGAAGGTACTAATAGCACTGTGGACAGAAATGCATATCCCAGATGACTGGAGAATAAGCATACTTGTGCCAGTGTACAAGAACAAAGGGGACATCCACAACTGTGGGCAGTACAGAGGCATCAAACTCCTGTCACATTGCATGAAAGTTCTGGAGAGGTTGCTTGATTAACAGATACACAGAGTAGTAGAATGTAAGATGGGAGATGAGCAGTTTGGATTCAGATCAGGATACAGCACAATTTACCCAATCTTTGCAGTGAGACAGATACTTGAGAAGAAGCTAGAGATGAGGATAGAGTCCAACTCTGCATTCCTAGACTTGAAGAAAGCATATGACAAGGTCCCAAGAAAGCTGATCTGGGCAGTACTGCAGTGGTTTGAAGTCTCAGAAACACTGGTAGAATTAGCGCAGGCTGTGTACAAGGACCCAATGATTGAAGTACGAACAGTGTTCGGCCTCACAGAGGGGTTCCTAGTGGGAGTGGGTGTACACCAGGGTTCAGTTCTGAGTCCACTGCTGTTCGTACTGGTGATGGACTACATTAGCAATCAGGTTGGAGGGGGCAGAGCAACAAAGTTGCTGTATGCTGACAATGTGATATTACAAGCAGACTCTGAGCTAGAACTTCAGCAAAGGGTAGGAGAATGGAATGCAAAACTGAAGGCACATGGGATGAAACGAAGCACAGGTGAGATGGTGGTAATGGCAGCAAATTGGGGAAATCAGAAGAAGCTGAGAATAGAGATAGAAGGGAAGATAGTGGAACAGGTAAACTGCTTCAAGTATCTGGGAGGGGTGGTTGAGGAGAAGGGAAATCTGAATGAAGAGGTCAAAACTAGAGTCAGAGGGG
Organism: Protopterus annectens; assembly: GCF_019279795.1. NCBI lineage: Eukaryota > Metazoa > Chordata > Ceratodontiformes > Protopteridae > Protopterus > Protopterus annectens. The sequence continues at coordinate 886,358,650 of NC_056726.1, read as the reverse complement.
CTGCAACCAACTGGCATGGAGTGTTAGGTGTAGCCTGACAGAAGAATGCCAAAGAAGCTGGAAAGTAAGGTGTACAAGACAGTGGTGTGATCTGTACTACTGTATGGTACAGAAACCTGGGCAGTAAACGCAGAACAGTTGACGAAGCTAGAGGTGATGGAAATGAAGTGCCTGAGAAGGGTGGTAGGATGCACATTGTGGGACAGACGAAGAAATGAGGACACAAGAGCAGAAGCCAAAGTTGCTCCAGTTGCGAAAATATAAAAGAGAACAGATTACGGTGGTTTGGACACATACAGAAAAGCAGAAGACAATCTGGTGAGGAAGATTTGGGACAGACAGGAAAAAGGTAAGAGGAAGTGAGGACATCTAGCAAAGAGATGGATGGATTGTGTGGAAGAACATCTTGTTGGCTCTTGGTGAAGCACCCACCAAGAGGAGAAAACGCTGAGAGAAGAAAGGAGCCACTTTTGAGACTTTAAGTATTTTTCCTCTGTTTATTTGCTAAGTTTTTCTGCATAGCCGCCTATTTTGAGCATTTTCTGGCTTGTTAAATTTGATTTCTGCAATAGTAACTGTATTTAGAGCACAACCTAGAGCTGTTTACTGAATTTCCTGTTTGCACTTATTTTTAAAATCGTTTTTTTCTCAAAACTTGCATTTTATCTGTCTTTGGCCTAGCACTCTTGTGTGGGGTCATTTACTGCACTGTTATAACTTGTTGATACTTGTTAACCTCTGCTATCTCTGAAAAACAAAAACAAAAAAAATCTTGCTTTTTCCCACTTTTCTGAGATTTAAAAAGTTCAGTTACAGGCTTGCTGTTCTTGAACTGTTTGTAAGTTTCTGTGAGGCCATTTTGTGCTTGGGCTAAAGGAAAGTCTCTCTGTGGATCAGTGGCAGTGCAAAACATTGAGCAGCCTGCCTGCCCCTGTGGGAGTGGTTACTGACTTGAAACTGTAGTTTTATTGGCCATTCTGGGTCAATTCCAAAACTCCTTCATCTTCCTCTCTTAAAACCCTCTTTGCGTTTTTCGCTTTTGAGCATAGCGCAACAGCGGCAGCTGCCTAATTGGGTTTAAACTATTCCTGGCTCCACAAAGTCTGTTCTTCACTTTTTCCCTTAGAACTGCTCTATCTCTCAATTTAAACACCATATTCTCATTCTAAGGCCCTTCACTGGTCCAGTTAAGTAATCCTACAAGTTAGCACTATTAATCCATAAGCACTACTTACTCTTATACTCTCTACGATTACCCTGTCCTCTATTGGTAAATCTTAAATTCAGTTTCCCTATTACTCTAGCATGTCCAAAGGTCAGTCAATGGTTTCCTCTCCAGTCCAGCTGGTGAATCTGGGAATTTTGAGGCAATGTTACAACTGTCTCATGTACACGGACAACCCTCTCCTCCTCCAGACAGGTTCAAATATATGTGAGAGATGCAACTATTTAGCCAAACTGGAGGCTGAGCTCTCTCATCTCAAAACTGGTGTAACCAGTCAGGAGGAGAAGGTAACCTCACACAACACAATTCCAGTATCACATAGTCCCACATCAGCGAACCAAACACATAAATACACAAAACATACTGAGGCTCTAAATAAAAATCTACCTAAGCAACAGAGACCTCCAAAGCAGACATCCAAGCAAACGCTACCTCAGAACAAAACACACACAACACATAACCCACAAAGTCAGTGTGCCAAGCAGCCACAGCCCTTAAGGCTGAATAACACACCTGATACTCTTGTTATAGGTGACTCTATTGTCAGACACACTGACGTCCCGCTCACCAGGCACCGACACATAACGCAAGCACTCAGGTCACTCCAAAGCAAATACAAATATGACTCAGTCATTGTACATGCTGGTGTGAATGACCTGAGACGTACCTCCCTGGACTACATGAAAAGAGACATAGAGGAGCTCTCTGATCATGTAGCCCAGGCTGGTATGACCCTGACCTTGAGCAGCATCTTACCCTCACCTAAAATGATGCCACAGTACAAAGACAAAATGATCGATTTTAACAATTGGCTAAAATTTTGGTGTCATTCAAAGGGGATCCAGTGTCTGTCAGCCTGGGATGACATGCTCGACAAGCCACGTTGCTTCGCTAGGAACAGCTTGCACCTGTCACCACTGGGCTTCGGATATTGGCAAAGGCTCTTGCCACCCCATAGTGCCTTTTTTAGGCAAGGCTCAAAAGTCAAACCCACCCCCATAGACAGCACAAGGAACAAGAAACTAAGGGTAATGCTGCTAAACGCCAGAAGTCTTAACCTCAAGATGCACGCACTCGAAGCTCTCCTCAGTATGTAGAACATCGATATCTGTGCAGTGACAGAAACCTGGTTCAAGGCTCCAGAGAGCACCCCAGCACTACCAGGCTATACCTCATATCATGCTTTTCGGCCCCAAAACTCGGACCGAACCACAAAAGGAGGGGGAGTTTCCATATTTATCAAGGATATCCACACCTCCAGGTTAGTGGCTTTGCACGAAGTATCGGAGACTATCCATGTGCAACTAACAGTGGGCAAGACTGCTTTTCAGTTTATAGCATCCTACAGACCACCCTCTCAAAGTCAGGAATCCCATTTGGCTTTCCTGAAAACATTGGAGAACATGAAGATCTCTCCGAACACCATTATATTGGGCGACTTCAACTACCCAAACATTGACTGGAAGCACTACTCCAAGCCCCAGCACCTTATCCCAAAGATTCCTGGAAATTATAAACTCAAATGCTATGGAACAACTAGTCACCACTCCCACAAGAGGGGACAACATACTAGACCTGATCATTACCAACATGGGGACTCTATGTTCCACACCAGAAGTATATCCCTCATTGGTAAGATCAGGCCATAAATTAATTTCACTGGATGTCCACATCTCGACCCCACCCCCAGCCCAGAAAAACACAGTGAAAAACTTCTCAAAAGCGAACTTCTCACTTCTCAAAACCGAAGTGGAATCCTTCAAGGCCCCAGGGCCAGTGGAAACTACAGCCCAAACTGCAGAATCCTATATAAATGCATTCTACGGACATCTCCAGGAATGCATGGATCATGCTATCCCAAACAAAACCAAGACCCAATCATCCAAAGGCAGGCGTCCAGTCTGGTGGACCCCTGCCATAAATAAACTGTACAACAGAAGGAGGAAGCTACTACATGATAGAGCAAAATCCTTAATAGGGAAGGCATCTCTGATCAGTACTAGCAAAAAATTACGATCCCTCATAAAATCCTCCAAGACCAGCTTCGAGAGAAAAATTGCACAGGACACCAAAGACAATCATAAGGCTTTTTTCAGTTATGTTAGAAACCTGGGATGCAACTCCTAGACTTGTTCTAAGTTGATTCTAAACGACAGAAAATACACTGAACCCACAGACATCGCCAATATCCTGGCAGACAGGTTCAGTGCAAACTTCTCCACCCCCTCCCCCCAAAAAGAGCGAGTATCTATCCCGGCAGAGGGCTGCCTCCCAAACATCTCACATGCTCAGGTGACGGCTGCCCTCTCCAAAGCAAAAAAAACGCTGCTTCCATGGGGCCAGATGGCGTCCCAGGTTGCATCCTACATGAACTACAAGAGGAACTAATCCCTCAAATAAAACAGCTATACAATCTCAGCCTCACTACAGGATATGTGCCCACAGAATGGCGTACAGCAACAGTGGTCCCACTCCACAAAGGTGGAGCCTCTACGGACCCTGGAAACTATCGCCCCATAAGCCTGACTAGCTTAGTCTGCAAGGCAATGGAGAGGATCATCATGGAGCTCATAAACAAAGACATTGGGGACCTACAGACACTAGATCCTACCCAGTTCGGCTTTGTCAAGGGCAGATCCTGCCTTTTGAACCTGGTTGACTTCTTTGAAACAGTCACCAAAGCCATAGATGAAGGGAAGGTAGTCCACACAGCCTATCTGGACCTTGCAAAGGCATTTGACACAATACCCCACTCGGGCATCATAGATAAGCTATCCAGCTTAAATATAAACCCCTATGTCACAAGATGGGTCAAACTGGCTCAAAGACAGAACCCACAGAGTGAGAGTTGCTGGAGCCATGTCAGACTCGAAACCGGTCACAAGTGGCGTCCCACAGGATTCTGTCCTGGGACCACTCTTGTTCGGTATATACTTTTCCGAGGTACAGGCAAACGTGGGAGGACTATTGCTCACCAAGTTCGCAGACGACTGCAAACTGGGCGCCATAATCAACTCTCCAGCTGACACAAACATCCTTCAAAAAGGTCTCACAGAGACAGATAACTGGTGCCAGCGCCATGGTTTAAAGCTAAATGCCAAAAAATGTATAGTCATACCCTTTGGCAAAAACAATGTGCCCACAAATTACCACATAGGCAGAAACCCATTAAGTACAGAGAAAGTTATTAGGGACCTGGGGACCCAAGTTGATAGCAATCTCTCCTTTGAAAACCACATTGCCAAAGTGGTTAGAAAGACCTTCTACATAGCCCACCTCATCATGAAGGGTTTCACATCTAGATCAAGAGAGGTAATTGTGCCCCTTTATTCATCCCTCATCAGGCCCATCACAGAATGCAATGCCCCTTTTGGGATGTACCTTACCCGACACCTGCAGCAATTAGAAAGACCCCAAAAGTATCTCACTAAGAGGATCAAGGGTCTCAAACAGATGCCATATGCTGCTCGGTTAAAAAAACTCCAGCTCTACTCAGTTGCATACTGCCTACTTCGAGGCGATCTATGCTTGACATACAAAGCTATGTCAAATCCAGAATTAATGGACATGCTCCACCTCAGTAAATCTAAATCCCTTAGAGCCACACGCTCGAGGGACTTGAACCTCAGCACAGAAATATATAGAACTTGCTGGAGGGACAGGTTCATAACCCAGAGGCTTCCTTCGCTCTGGAATAGAATTCCAGTTCATGTGAGGCAGAGCACCTCACTGAATCTCTTCAAGAAGAATCTCGATAAGTGGATGGGGGATCGTAGGTTTGTCCCAGGGATTACTCCCGTGTCACTATTAGACAGAGGCACAGTAAACTAAACCTTAAAAAGGGCACAGTATACTCAAATCAAGGGGTGGCGTAAGCCATACAGAATCGGGCTAGGCTTATAATTGCCCCAGGGCAGATAGCCTAGTATGAACCTATGAACCTATGAGACAGTCAGGCATGAGTGTTGAAGAAGGCCGGAGTGTGGCACTGAATCGAGAGAGCTGGCAACAGTTAACATGATACCCCAACCCTATGTAGTAAAAATGGGAAAAAGGGTCTGGTGAGGATGAAGATGATGAACCCAGAAAACACAAAAGCCTATGCAGAAGTATACACAAATGCCCTATACAGCCACCGAAATAAATGCAGAGAAATGTGACAAAAAAAAACACAACCTGCCAGAATTTAAGCCCACAGAAAAAAAAATTAAACAGATAATTCCAAAAACAGGAGTGAACTCAAAAAAAGCCAAGAAATCCAGTATATTTCTCATTTATTTGTGTGTTTTATCTACAGATAAATGAGAAATATACTGGATTCCTTGGCCATTTCTGAGTTCACTCGTGTTTTTGAAATGCATAGAAGTGATGGTACTTGACAGGTCACCCTGGTGGACCCTTGGCATAAAAAGATTATACAACAAAAGGAAGAAATTCCTGTGTAGAAGCAAGTGGGAGGGTGCACAACAGAGAAAAAAATCCCTCATTAGTTTCAACAGGCAAATCAGGGAACTAGTCAAGTCCTCAAAAGCTAAAAATGAGACTAAAATAGCCTCCCAAGCAAAGGATAACCACAAAACATTTTTAGCTATGCCCAAAATCTTAAGGGAAACACTCAACAATGTGCTGAATTGGCTTTCACTCACTCATCAGCTCCAGTCACTCCCCAGGAAATACCCCTACCATTTATTTGCCTGTTATCACAAACCAACAGGTCATCACTGCATTCTCTAAAGCTAGAAACATGGGTCAAACCTCCTCTTTGGGATATACTTCTCAGATGTCAAGGCAAATGTAGATGACCTTTGTCTGACCAAGTTTGCTGATGACTGCAAGTTGGAGGCAATCATTGACTCCCCAAACAATGTTGATATCCTACAGAAAGAACTGACACAGACTAATGATTGGTGTCAGAGCCATGGCCTCAAACTAAATGCAGAGAAATGCATAATAATACCCTTTGGGAAGTCAAACACCTGTGCAGATTACAACATTGTTAGCACCCCCCCCCCTAAGAATGGAGCCAGTGGTGAGAAATCTGGGTATTCAGATAGATAGCAATCTGAACTTTGACCACCTTCTATGTGGCTCAGCTTATAAGTAAGGGTATGGCATTCAGAACTAAGGATGTCATAGTACCACTGTACTCGACCCTCATCAGACCAATAATCAAATACAGTGCATCCTTTGACATGTACCTCATCAGGCACCTGCAACAGTTGGAGCATCCTCAGAAGTTTCTCACCAAATAAATACAGGGTATAACCAACACGTCATATTCGGACTGATAAAAAGCCCTATTACTATATTCAGTTTCATAGCAGTTACTGAGAGATGATCTGTGCTTGACCCTACAATGCAGTCTCTGACCCAGCCCTGATGGAAATGTTGCATATTCTTAAAACTAATTGCATGAGGTTACCCACTCCAAGGATCTAAACCTGATCTCTAGCATGAAGAGACCAGGCTGGAGTAACAGATGTGTTCCAGAGATTGTCGCTTCCCTGAAGTAGACTGTCTGCTCATGTGAAGCAGAGCCCTTTTTCTGACCGTCGTCATGCTCAATCTGGACCAATGGATGGGAAATTGCAAATTCACTCTTGAGGTGGCACCCATGTCCCTTATGGACAGAGGCAAGCTGTAAAAATTGTCAAAGTCCCACATGCTGACCATTGTTATATTTCCCCCACGAATAGAAAATTGGGTAAAATCTGCGTAAAACTGGCTAGACTTATAAGGCTCTTGAGCTGTTAGACTAGTAATCTCCTGTGAGTCCATTCTGCTAATCCCCCCCACACACATACACACACACACACCCACACCCTGTTAAGGTCACAGTGTTATTCATTGTCACTGCTACATATGTGAGCTTTAGCAATCCTCCTAGAATAGATAAAACAGAGCAAGACATTTTTGTGCCTTACATAGAAAGATTTAAATGCTATATTCAGTTTACTTTTAAAGCAACCAGTAAAGTGTGGGACTAACTTGGGCAGAGATAATTCATTTTCTTTTTTTTCATCTTTTTTTTTCCTATTGACAGTTATTCATCAGAAAATGAACAAATCTGAAGCATATTTGCAACAAAATCCTTTATTCCCATATATGTCAAAAGTGGAGAAATAACAAAAGTAATGCTCATTCTCTTCTGAATAACTCAGACGAAAAAGTCACTGATTTAGGCTTTTTACTGGACGGCATGTTTTATTATTTTCAAACATGACATCTGGTAAGATGTGATAAATTAAGTTGTTGTTAGGAAAATATATTTATATGACCTAATTTGGAGGCAGTATAAAATGAAGTACTCTGTTGTAGACAGCAACTTGTTTTAAAGAAACTTTTTCCTCCTTACTTGGCATTTGGAAATCAGATTTGTACTAAATTAATAATGGAAACTGAAATCATTGCTAGCATAATTTTTCATTGAGAAATGCCTTCCTAGAGGAATTTGGGCAAGGAACTGTTTTCCACATTAGTGTAACATTTATTTGACAGGATTAAAGCTGTCCGTTCACATTACAAACTTCAAGGACCATACAGAAGGACACTTGGCAGTAAGATAGTAAGATTTAAACAGGGCAGAAACTGAATAGCAGCATTGTGTGTTAAGAATTGCTGTGTTGTTATTATACAGCTCTGAGATACAGGATCAGTTTTGTTGCCATTTACAATGAAGCTGCATAGCCATGCTGTTTTAGGTACTGAATACTGCAGATAATATTTCAAATACTGTATTTGTACAAACTTTATTACTGTACAGTCTGTAGAGTTTGCTTATGTTTCACTTAATCTTGTTCTTTGTAGCTCAGTTTTGTGAATTATCTTGACATTGTTTGTGCTTGAAGTAATCAGGAGGGTGATCTATTTAGTCACATACTGTAAGTAAGTAAGTAAGTCCCATTAGGTATAAGTGTTGCTTTCTGGAATGATCTGGGAACTGTAATTGTAACGTGACTAAATTGAAGCCTGTGCTTAGGCAGGGATTTATACACAGTCTAAATTAGCTCTCCTGCCTGTGCATACAGGGACAAAACTAAAATATGCTAAAACTAAGAATTATCAGAGCTTCTTTATTCATGACAAAACTGATAACTTGGTAAAAGGAAAAAAAGAGAAAAAAATGATAATTTTGTATTTCAACATAAAATGAGGTGAAAAGATAAAAAAACAAACATTCACATTTAATTCACTGTAACCATTCATTTTTTCCATTTACTGTTATGGCTAAACTGGAGGCAGAGCTTTTTTTTTTGTGTGTGTGTTTTTTTTTTTTTTTTGCACTGCAACCCGATACGATGTACAGGATGCTGAAATACTGGTTATCTCAGTTTAGGATGTTACATGCACAGATGCAGACAGTTTAATGTTTTTGCTTTTTAATACTGATGCGTGGTACAATACTGCTTAATGGTTATTTTGTGAATAGGTGAATGTTGCACATAAAACTAATGTGTTTTCATAAATGATTGCAGAACGATGTGGTATCAGAAGATGCATTTATGAAAAGCTTATATGAACTTGGTAGAATGTTTTGAATTTGGGAGCTCAAAGGACAGGCAGATTCAAGGAAGGGTCATTATCATTGCTAAAGGCAAGTTTGCTTTTCACAAGCTAAGCTAAAGAGTTGGAATCTGTTAGTTTTAAAGAATACAGTATAGATGGCATAGATGTCTGAGCTTCTGAAGCTACAGACTTCAGAGATGAGAGCAGGTAAAATTGTAGATTAAGTAAAATGTATACTGTGGCACATTAAGAGAGAAAAACAGCCAAGTGAACAAAGTAAATCATTAAGCAAAGACAACACAGTAAGTAGAAGGGCAATACAGTGAGAATTGGAAATTGGAATCATAGGGAAGTTAAACCCAATTAGGTGCCCCTGTTAGGCTGTAGACAGACTCTTCTAAACAGACTGTATCTTAGAACGTTCCTGAAGGAATACTCCAAGTCTTCTAAAAATGTAAAAGAGGGATTTTTTTTATTTTGGGTTTTGGGTCAATACATTATATATTCTAGAGAGAACACCTTACTATACAGATTAGTTCAAGTTTATATATAGTCTTTTTTTTCAATAGACATCTTTATTAAATTATCACGTATGACATAAGCAATTTTACACTTATATAAATGAAAAACAAATAACATTGACACCACTTTAGTTGCAAACATTATACATCACTTATAATCTATCCAGTCATGGTCAGTTAAGCATTATATGGCTTTTTCAAATCTTGCCCCTTAAACCTTGTTCCTTCTCTGCATACATTGTTCCCACAATTCCCATTTTTCATATGTAGTTTGCTCCATCCCTTTTCTAAATTTTATTTCTGTTACTATATCCACTACTTCTAGTAGAGTTGGTCTAGACTTTGATTTCCTTTTTCTAGTAATTGCTTTTTTTTTGGCAGCCACCATAGTTAGACTTAGTAAGGCTTTACTGTGTCTAGGCAATTCCGATTGTGTATCATGACTCAAAAAAATCACCTCCCCAGTCAATCCATTCCACTCACCCAGCATTTCCGGCAGAGCGGTCTGCAGGGAATCCCTAAGGTTTGCCAGATCATTACACTTCCAAAAAATATGTTCACAGCCACCTCCTTCTTGCCTGTCACACCTCCAACATTTGCTGTCCACCTGAGGAAAAATTCTTTGGAGTCTACTTAGGGTATAAAAATACCTATGTAAACACTTCCAGCCAAAGATCCTAAATCTTCTAGACTTAGTTGCATATTTGAGAGATATACATATATCCCCCCCATTGTCTCAAGGTTATACATAGTTTTGAGAAGGGATACTGGTACATTTTTTCTCAAGGTTGTTCAGTAGTGGAATCACCTGTTGTATTCCATTCAGAAGTTAATCTCAATAGAAGTCTACAAGCAGTCATTACATGATCATATGAGGACAAAGTATTGTTATTAATGATATGACTTAAAATATTCTTTTTTATGTGTTAATTATTAGTAACAAATATGGAAGTGTCTGTCTGTATGTATGTAGCTAGATATAGGTATCTCTCTCTCTCTCTCTCTCTATATATATATATATATATATATATATATTGGATATATGGGTCCCTATCAGATGATTGTGTTTTCAGAAAATCAAACTCCATATGAAAAGAATTATTAAAGTAAATTTAGCCATATGCAACATTCTGTTCTGTAAAGGTTCTATATCTTGCAGTGTTCCACAGCATTTAAACATCTCTGCTCCTTTCTCAAGTCGTATATATTCAAGTGTAAATGTTTACTCTCTTGCCCTGTTGTCCCCCAGCTGGAGTACACGTAACAGCCTCCTTTTCCATTTGAGTTGTATTGCTCCTCCCACTCATCTTCTACATCCACTGAACTCACACAACTCCTTGAGCAGAAGTATTTCTAGAACATCTTGGCTGTCCTGTAGGTCAAGTGCTTATACAATTCTCCTAGCTTAACAACCGTCTCATCTGCCCTCATGAATGTTACCATTGCATCAGTCAAAAACACCTTGAATACAGCAGACGTCGGTTTAGGTTTCAGTTTTTGCCTTTTATACTCCTTAATATCCTCATCAAATTCCATTCAGTGATGGAATGTAGTCACCAAATAAACCACAATGTAGCCTCAAAATATGGATCCACATCCACAGGTTGTCCAGACACAGTGATCCTACGTTTGCACAACTACTCCAGATCTTGTTCTTATATAGCCATGTTACAAACTGAACCAAAATAACTCCAGGTTTCCCGTATTTCTAATAATTTAGTTTATGGCAAATTAATCATTTTTCCTGAATTCTGAACACAACCATCATGAAGCCTGGCTATTGTACCATCTTAGTTTAAAAAGAGACAACAAATCCATCAACATTTGCTTGACATATTCCATGTGTTCATCAGTCTGTACTTTCTTATCTCAGATTTAGTAAAACTGCTGTTTAAGTGGTGTCATGATGAATTGTTGATAACACAAAAAAATCACTGTCGTTAACAACACCTACTTCTGAATCCCATGTATATCCTGGCAACAGTCTGATTTACTGCCACAAATTGCACCTAATTTCCTTTGAGACTCATCACTTTCTTTAAAACTGAGTAAGAATTATTGTTTTTTTGTCTTCACCATGTCCCATTGATTCAGCCTGCATTTCTTTTTTCCCCTCCAGACTCATGTCTTTAGTAAAATTGTTCATTGTTTCTGTCATGGGTCAGTAGACATCAGTTTCACAGTTTCTCACATCTTTACCACAAGTCTGATTAATACCTTTTGAAGTCTGTTCATTATTGTTGTGTATGTGTGGAACAGCTGGATTGAATGCAGGTACACTGGATCAGTGAAGTGGTCACAAAGCCTGCTAAACCATGTATACCTGAGGTTACAGTGGTCAAGAGAAAAATGACAAAGAGAAGTTCTGCATAGATTTAAAACTCACAAACAAGATGATGAAGGAAAACTGTTTTACCTGATTTAGAGAACGTAACATTAATATTATTTGATTCTGGTGGGTACAAATCTTCGTCACACCAGTGAGATGATTTTCTTTTTGGCTTCACTGATTTAGAGTCTCGCCCACTTTTGAGTCATTTCCAAGGGAGATGAGTATGCTTTTGAGAGGCTACAAGGCTACAGTTGATCTGGTAGAGATTGTGCAAGCTTATAACAGAACGAGTGCAGTATAGATCATGACCATTGCTTGCAAGCAGTACCATAGAATATGTCAGATTCAAGTCTGAAACTGCAAAAAAATGCTTTTTTGGAGTGTCTGAGGTTCAGTGTTTGGGCATGTGATAAATAAAACCAGGTAATGTCAGCACCCCTCCTCCTAACATCCCTCACTCCTCAGAAAATATTGCTACCTCATTCAACACACACTTCACACAAACCATACTATTACTAGCTAAACAACACAACCCCCCCTCCCCTCCAACCCACACCTTCAACTAGTAATCTCCCTACTGCCTTCTCTTTTTCTCCTGTACCTACCTCCAACATAAAAAACTCTTAACTAAACTTAAGCCCACCAAATTAGCAGCAGACAACCTCCCAAGTAAATACCTACAAATCGCAGCTGATGCTCTGGACTACCCAGTATCCATCTTGATTAACCGATCTCTGTCAGAAAGTTACGTTCCCACACTGTGGAAAGTATCATATATAATTCCCCTCCACAAAGGCGGACCCTCCACAGAACTAACCAGTTACCGCCACGTAGCTATTCTCTCTCCACTCTCCAAAATACTAGAGAGATGTATACACTCTCAGGTTTCAGACTACCTCCTTACTAACAACCTCCTTTCCAATACTCAGCGTGGTTTCCGACCAAACCATAGCACCACCACTGCCTTACTCTCCTTTACTAACACTATCCTTCAGCATAAAAACAATGGATATCTCTCCTCTGCTACTTTCCTAGACCTATCTAAAGCATTTGACATGGTCCCACACAAACAACTTATCTCTGTCCTCAATAACCTATCCTTCTCACAATCAGTCACCAGCTGGTTTCAGAGTTACCTGTCTGACCGCCAACAATCCGTTGTATGGCAGAATGACATATCTCCTCAACTACCTGTCTCCATAGGGGTTCCCCAAGGATCCATCCTTGGACCCCTACTCTTCTCTGTTTTCACCAATAATCTAGCCTCTGCCACCAAACATGGCACACTCATACAATATGCAGATGACTCAACCATCATCTGCTCAGCCCAGTCCCTACCCAAACTGCAAAAGTCACACAGGAAGCCTTTTCCTCTGTTGAAACTTGGTTATCCGATGCCCAATTAATACTCAACCCAAACAAAACTAAACTACTCATCTTCCAACCCACCAAACATACTCAAAACAACTCTCACTTTAACATCACAGCAAAAGACAACACCACTATATACCCAACTGAACACACCAAATTGCTAGGAGTGGAAATAGACAATAAACTAAAATTTGGCTTTCACATATCCATGACCATAAAAAAAGTCCACAAAAAACTAGGAGCGTTATACAGAAATAAGTAACTTCTCACCAAAGCAGCAAAGATTTCAGTAGCAAATTCCCACCTTATCTCCACCCTACTTTATGTTTCTCCAATATATACCAACCAAAGACAATGCGATCTAAACAAGCTAGAGACCTGCTACAACAAAATCATCAAATTCGCCACAGGGGCATCCTACCGTAGTCACCACTGTCTCTCACTTGCTGAACTGGGCTGGCTTGAACTCCCTCACCTCCTTCAATGGTATCCACTCTCACTCACCCACAAACTAGTAAACCATCCACTAAATGTCCCATCCCTCCAGAATCTACTCCAACCCTATCGCACCACCAGACCACTAAGATCCGGCAACAAAAATCACTTGCAGATCACTAAAGCCAATAACTCTGCTGGTGAAGCACTATTCTCTTGCACCATAGCCAAATTATGGAACTCCCTCCCACCCACAATTACCTCCATACCATCATGCACCCACTTCAAAACTGTACTAAAAGCGCACCTAAAAACATGCTGGCTATGCCCTTGCAACTCCCACTCTAATATCACCCACCCCATCCAACCACTACCTTTCTTTCCACTCCACTAACTACTTTGATTGTAGCAAGCTCAGATGCACATAAGCCTAGCACTGGACAGTTTGTTGAGGAAGGACATATATTTACTATTGAAGAAGTGGTACGCTGATCATTTGTTTTTAAAGTTTTTTATACATGCACTTTTTTATACATGCACTATTTTAAGTGTATTAATATATTTTCATGAGTTTGATCATGTGATTTTCTATTACTGTTTAAATGGAGCTTGTTTTTTTGAAATGTAATCTGAAGAAGTTGCCTCATTGAAGGTGACGAAAAGCGCTTCATTAAATTGTTGAATTATATTAGTGTTTGAGCTTGACTCACGGAGCTTTCTTGATTTACGGAGTTGTGCTTTTACATAGTTTCTACTGTTCCATGCCTAACAGGATTATGTACATACTTTCATGGTATGGACAGCTTCCATCTGCAGACAGATTGTAAACCATTTGTATCACTGATCTGTAAGTGCTAGAGAGATTAATAAAAGCATCTCATGAGATTTAATGTCAAAGCAGTTCACTTTTTGAAAAGTAACTCTTAGTAGTTGACAGTGTGTATGAAAACCTTTTAAAGTAAGACTCATTGTCATAGATGGAGGATGATGCTGAGACATTTATTTGAATATTAGTGACCAATAAACAAGTGCTCTAAAATAGGCTAGATAACATTTGTACCTTTTAGAAAGAAAGATACAAACCTCCAGGTGGTAATCATCTACCCTGTAACAAGGATGACAAAGGTATAAGTAACCTCATTACATGGCTGCTACACAGCAAGAGTGTTTGTGCCTGATAATAGTAGTGTTTATATAGAAAAAGACTGATTATTCTGGAGGTCAAGTGCAGAGACATTTACAAAGGTTGTAAGAGGATCATCTGGTCCCAATTAAATGTTCGTCGAGAACCTTGATTTCTTTCTGAACGCCATTTACCAATGCAGATGTCAGGCTAAGTGCATATGAATTTTGTGCTGAAAACAAGCTTATATAGTGGAAAGGACATCTGTACTATATTTACCACAATTTCTCTAGTGGAAAAGTGCTGATGATTTATGTGAACTGATGAGGGAAGTGACAATTCCTAGCTAACTGTTATTTACATAACATAAAAAGCTCATTTTCAGGTGCTGCATGTCAAGAAGCCATAGAATTATTTCAAAAACATGACACTTCTTTTCTCTTGGTACAATAATAAACAGAGATGACTTCAAAACAGTGAAAGAGAACAAAAAGAAAAAAAAAAAGAAAAAGTATACTGCTTTTTATTCAACTGAAGATATTCTGTTTGTGGTGCACCGATGCTGTATCCTTGAGAGTGTCAGAATCAAGACAGGTCAGGAAATGGACTGAAAAATACCAACTGCTGCATTTAGAAATGCCTCTGAACCCCAATCATAATTTTACAATTTGTAAGAGGTACAGTGATATGAATTAACTGAAGGTGTCTGTAAATGAGGCCTCCAACTACTAAGCATGGAGCAATGATGCTATGTAAGAATTAAACACGGTAGAAACACCAATGTTTCTTGTCATCTCCCAGATTAACATTGCTTCATCTCTCAACAGGGATCTTCCACATCCTTCAGTTATGTCACATCTGCCTTGAAGGAGCTCATGAGCAGACTGAGCTATTAAAATGCGTAAAAAATTAGCCACATCTAGTGGTGTAGAGGAATAACTTGCTGACTGTCCTAGGTGACCCAAGTTTGATTAATGGGTCTGACACCTGACAAATGGGGCAAGGCAGGATGGCTCTGTCCATACTATGGGCGAAGGGTTGGGCCCTTAAAAAACGGGTGATAATGGAAATTTTGACCTGGGAGTAGGCATTAGGCTCATCAAGCTAACACCATTAGGTAGTCTTCAACATGGATGTCCAGAAGAAAGCAGTTGCGTGGGGAAGGCACTGTGGGCCTCCATAGGTTCATAAGTAGGTACTAGGCTATCGGCCCAAGGGCCTACGTAAGCCTAGCCAACAAGGTTCCCTGGCTTACGCCACCCAAGAAATTGATTTTCCTGTGCCACTGTCGAGCAGAGACACAGAAGTGATCCCCGGGGTGTATTTCCTATTTCCCATCCACTCATCAAGATTTTTCTTGAAGAGTGCTAATGAAGAACTTTGCTTGACATAGATGGGTAGCTTGTTCCAGAGTATGGGAAGTCTCTGGGACAGGAATCTATCCCTCCAGCATGTCCTGTTTATTGTGGTGACAAGGTTTAGGTCCCTGGAGCGTGTAGCTCAGAGGGATTGGGATTTCTTTAGGTGTAGCATGTCCACCAGCTCTGGGTTTGACATAGCTTTATATGTTAGGCAGAGATCACCTCGGAGTAGGCGATATGCTACAGAGTAAAGCTAGAGTTTTTTGAGGCGGTCAGTGTAGGGCATTTGTTTGAGGCCAGTAATCCTCTTTGTGAAGTACTTCTGTGGCCTTTCCAGCTGCTGCAGATGTCTTGTGAGGTACATTCCAAAAGATGCATTGTACTCTATAATGGGTCTAATGAGTGTCAAGTAGAGGGGAACAATGACCTCTTTTTTTCCTGGATGAGAACCCTTTTATGATGAGGTGTGCCACATAGAAGGACTTCCTGACTATTGTAGCGATGTGACTATCAAAGGAGAGACTACTGCCCACCTGGGTCCCAAGGTCTCTTATCTCACATTCAGTGTTAAGTAGATTGCTGGCTTTGTGGTAGTTCATGGGTACAGAGTTTTTACCAAAGGGGATGACACTGCACTTTTTTGGCATTGAGCTTGAGGCCATGGCTCTGACACCAGGCATCTGTCACAGTGAGGCCCTTCTATAGGATGTCACATCATAGCTTGAGGCCATGGCTCTGACACCAGGCATCTGTCTCAGCGAGGCCCTTCTAAAGGATGTCCACATCATAGGTTCATAGGTAGGTACTAGACTTTCGGCCCTGGGGCCTATACAAGCCCAGCCAAAAAGGTGCCCTGGCTTTTGCCACCTAAGAAAATTATTTTCCTGTGCCACTGTCGAGCAGAGCTACAGAGGTGATCCCCGGGGTGAATTTCCTATTTCTCATCCAGTCATCAAGATTTTTCTTGAAGAGTGCTAATGAGGAGCTTTGTTTGATATAGATAGGTAGTTTATTCCAGAGTATGAGAAGTCTCTGGGACAGGAATCTATCCCTCCGGCATGTTCTGTTTATTGTGGTGACAAGGTATGTTTATGCAGCACCTCAAATACTCCCTCTACCCAGGGGCAGGCCACTGTAAATACCCTCATTGCCTTGATGACAGTGAAGGCAAAAAGTACCCTCATGGCTACCTGAATGGCAGCCCCCTCCACATAGCTGACACCCTGATCCTGGCTGCATTTCCCATGTAAGGGAACAAATGGCCAATGCCCATTTGGGAGTGGGCTTGATAGTCAACAGGCAAGGGAGTAAAAAACCCACACACCAAAGTCTAAAATGTTCAGAGGCATTATTTTACAAGAACAGCAATGCATCAAAAAGGCAGAATAATTCTAAGGTTGTTGGACAGAAGACAGTGAACCCTAAAGTCCTAGTGTCAGATGTGTGCAGTAATCTGGTATGCTTCGTTAGTTCAAAAATTAAGTGATTATTCTATAGAGTCATAAATAGAAATGATTTCATTTTGTGTTGACAAAAGAAACATTTTCATTCCTTGAGTTGAGCAGAGAGATTTGGTGAATAGCAAGTTAAACTGCATTTTTGTTTTATTTATTTTTACATTTGTTAATTGGGGAAGTCTGGCTAGGCACAAAAGCCCTAGCTGTTAAGGTCATGTCCCTTGCAAAAAGGTCTGGAAGCAAGATTTTGTTCAGGCAGTTGTATCCTGTAAGTAAATAGCTGAAATTATTAAATTAACTGTCATGCCTTTATGATGTGTGAGCCATGCTGCGCAGGTATGAAAATGTGCTGCAGGTAAGGATCATTTAATCGCGATTGTTCATGACAGTGACTTGTTCAGAGTTGCATTAATATGCAATTAGAGGTTATAGGGAGCAAATCTGCAAGAGGAAGGTAGTGCTAGGTTATACTACTTCTTCTTTTGGCGTTTCCCGGTTAGGGGTCGCCACAGCAGACCACTTGTCCGCTCATGACTGGCAGTGGAGTTTTACGGTGTCGAGTTGCCAGTGCAGCACCCAACCTTCCACGGAAGGCACACACATGCAAGCACTCATCCCTAGGGCCAACTTCGAGTATCCAATCCACCTACTAGTAGATTTGTTGCAGGCATTTTATTAGGTTGCATAATGAATTTTCATTTTTTATTTAGAACACCAAAAAAAGGCCAGTACAGAAGTGAGTGAAACAAAAGTAATGAGCTTTCAAAATCCCGAGCAAATGATGACCATGACTAGAATACAAAAAAACACTAACATTATATTAGATGAACCTATGAAAAGTATTTGAAGTGAAAAAAAAAACAGTGAAGAAATGTGTAACTTTACAAAGTGTAATGTAGTAATTTTCCTCTGTTTCATCTTTCTCTACAAAGTACATGCATTTTCTCTAGTGACCCAACGAACATTCACAACCATGCACAGTGTATTAAGGAAGGAACAAAGTTGATTGCTAGGGCTTTATTCCTTATCACATCTACTGCACACCTTTGAAAGGTGGTAGAAACCCAGAGTACCTGTGAAAGACCCACACAAACATAAGCAGACTCTACACAGAAGACACCTGAGATGAGAATCAAACCATATTGGAAGGAATACATCTACTGAGCTGAAACTGTAACGCATACAAAGATCATGTGGATATGAATATATAACACTATCCTGAATTAGAAAATGAGTGCATCAGTAAGGTAGACATGTTTATATGTATATAATCAAGAATTTACCTAAAATAAAGCAAAACATTTTAGAAACTGAACAGTAGCAAAGAGTATAATCTCAGATTAGTGTTACACTTTGAAAAGGAAACGCTCTAATTCAGTTTTAGCAGAAGGAGCCCTTCTTGTGCTTTGCATAGTCTTGCTACCTTTATGTTGTTAACTCCAAATCTGAACAGCTTTAGGGAACAGGCAATACTTGGTTCTACTGTAAAATGTAATTGGGCTCACCCAGCCCCATCTAGATCTGTGTGCCCTTGAAATAATACTGGTTAACTAACCATAATAGGTCCAGTGGACTCGCAATCCCTTTTCACGGGAAGATCTAGGAGCAATGTCTGGTTAAGTGACTTGCTCAGGATCACACAATAGATAGGTGAGGGCTGAGAGAATCAAACCTTATACCACAGGAACTACAGCTCACCAACTGTCAGACAGCCAGAATTTCAAAAATCTGAGGGATTTAGAAGCAGGACCAGTGTCATTGCAGGCTGCAGAAAGGTTTGTTCCCATGCATAAAACCTTAATTTTTAGTATGCTTTAACAAAATCACTTGTATTGAACTCTGTATAAGTAAGCAGCCTTCGTATGAAAACATGACTTAACATCCTTCTGCTCTCTGAAAAAATTAAATATTTCATAGAGCAGTAGCTTGAAACATATCCAGTAAAAAATGATTTAACCAAACTCATTTATACATCATCTTGTTACAAGCAATGCTATTACATGCATTCAGTTTGACTTCCACTGATGTATCCCTTTCTCTTTACTTTGTGTAATAAATGTTATACTGATAATTGCATATATGCATCCATCCATTTTCTGTTGACCAGCTTTTTCCTTTGCAGGCTTGCAAGGATGCTAGGACCTAGCCCTGGCACCCAGTGAGTGCAAAACACTGAAACCCATTCTGAAAAAGGAACAGGTCTATCCAGAACACAACTGTCACTCGCTCACCTGCACGCATGCACACACATCTGTGGGTAATTTGGAGAAGACTATTTCAGCTACTGCATGTGTTTGGGAGATCAGAGGATCCCACATCACCAACATAATATAATGGATACATGGAGGACATGCAGGCTCAGCACAAAAGGTACCCCAGCTGAAAATTGAACTGATGAACCTCTTGCTGTGAAGTGACAATGCTGAAAATTATACAGCGCTTGTAAATGTAGTTTCCACCTTATCAAGAAGGCAGTATCTACGAATATCATAAAGCATCTTTTACCCAGCTGATTTACAATCATTGCCGGAATTGTTATCTTAAGATAACAGTGCTGAGATCATCCTGTGTCACTCCAAATGCCGTGTTGATCATTTTAATTAATCTTAAACCATCAGTAAAATAGCTGTGGTGGTCTTGGTGTTTCAATAGTAGTAGCACTTTGTATATTCAGTAGGCTCAGTTGTTTAGTATCCAAAATTAACAATCCCCAGGCAACTAATGCTTAATATTTTGCACAATATGTATTCCTATCTATTTAACAGGTCCCAGAAGTAAAAAAAAAAAAAAAAAAAAAATATATATATATATATATATATATATATATATATATATATTTATATATATAGTGCACAATGTACCATATAAAAATGTGCAGCAGAGGATGCAACCTCATGGGAAAAAAACTAAGTCCAGTCAGGCTGAAACAGGCAGCACCAGTCCTCTAATGTTATAGCCCCCCATTCCAAGTCAACAAACACTAAGTTCATGGACCAGGTTACTCCCAAGCACAAATCAGCGCCCTCCATTCAGCAAGTTAGACGTGTGATCATCTCTACAAATTATTTTTATTAATGACTTAACATCTCCTATACTGGGGTCAGTATTTTTTAGAGAATACCATCCAGATTTTATGAGCTTGACTCACACACCAGTTCAGTGACCATTTTATCCCTCTAAGGGAAAATAATCTCCACAAAGAGTTAGGTTATTACCCAGTGTGCCAGTTCACTATCACAAATCAAGTTAAGACACCATATATTACATAGAAAAGAAACATGAATCAAACATACCTGCAGTCCTCGTTGAAGATCTTTTATTAGCACAGTAAAGTCCACACTGCAGATGACCACATGTGAAGACCCATTAACTTACAGCTAAGTTGAAATCCTTGAAATGGGTCAAATAAGCCTCTAACACAGTGCCCTGTCAATAAAATTATCTTCTTCACTAACCTAAGAAGGTGGTTATTTCTCCACAGTCATATAAAATCAAACTTGAATTTGCAACGAGTAGTAAACATATTTATTGATTAAGCATGCTGATAAAAGGAGCAAATTATCAAATGTTCAGTATAGCCATTGTAATACAATTGTCATGTGAACTTTACAAACTCAAAATGCCCGTGACAGTATTGTCTATACTATAAAACCCTGTCCATTACTACTGCGTCTATAAATCAAACAGTGCTAGTAAGGAAAAATGGTTTCAGAGTCATTGGATACACCAGATGAAAATTCACATACTTTTTCTTGCATTCCCACAGTCTTGTAGGATGCTGCCATCTCATCAGCTGTTTGCAGTGAATAGTCATTGCTAAAACCACTTAACAGAGTATGTCAGAACTGTAATGCTTAGATACCACTTGATCTTTAGCATATATCTACTATAAATCAACAAAGTAGGACAAGGATGACTGACCAAGATGGTGCAGAAATTCTGCTTGCAAACTCTAGCTTCAAACTTTTAACAGGAATACCAAACCAGTCACTCAACTTCCTAGTTATATACTCTAAAGAATCAAAGCTCTCTTATTTCTATATTACTTGAGTAACACGTGTATGCTTCTGCTTGGCTTTATCTTCCAGTTCATCCAAACATCCAACAGCTGCAGACCTCATCTGAAGTTCAGTACCAGTGTCCCTCAATGCCTTATTTTTCATTTGCAGTGATACAATTCCATTAGCTTGGTCATAAAGCAAACAGTTTCTTAATATTATCACCATCCAAAAGTCTATATACTTGAATATCTTCCCCTTTAACTGCTATATGTCTTCTGTGGCATGTATTAAAGGCATGTCAGCTACCACCACTCAAGCACTACTCTCCAAGCCATCACTGACAAAAATGGCGGCTGTGTTGTATCTTCAGTTAGTAACTGTTGCTCTCCTAGTTTGGATACAGTAGAGTCTTTGTGGGTTCTGTTCAAGCAGCTTTATTATATACAAACACATCCCGATAGATGTTTAATGACTTTAATTTAAATAACATATACAAACTAACTACTGCAATCTCACATGCTCACTCTCTGGCTGCACTTTCAAAATGGCACTGGGAATAGCACATGCCTGGTATTTATATGTGCATGTTCAGGCTTTGATATGCTTCTTAAAGATATAGCACGCACACACACACATATACACACACACACACACACACACACACACACACACACACACACACACACACACACACACACACACTCTGATCTACTTCCTCCCTCTTTGAGAAATAGATCATGCAACATTATGAATCTGTTTGGCATGTTGATAATAGAAGTAGTTCTTTGTCATGCAATTATATAAGACTAGGTACGTATATACAGTTATGTCCATGTTGCTGTGTATTTCACACTGAGCCTTCGGTTTGAATTTCTTCACCTCCATAAGCACAAAGTTTCACACTACCAGCCACATTGAGTTACTCATTAGATATTCTTCTTGTTTCACTGTTGCAGTTATCCTTAGTATGTTTGCGTCGGTTGCTGTCGCTTGAGGACTGACGTCAGGTCATCAGTAGTGTAAAGTAAGGCAGCCGATGCCATTGCATCAGTCTTTTTTGCCGTGGAGCCTGAAGCAGAAGCAGTTTGCACAAGTGCCAGTCAGCTGCTACCTGAGTTTTCGTCTACTGAATTGAAGTTGAAGTCTTCTAAAGCTAAGTACCCCATTGGGGATCCTTTTTTCTTGCACTAACCGATGTCTCGCCTGTGGAAAGCAAATACCACACCAAAACTTCCACTCTTACTGTGTCATTTGTTTAGGCCCAGACCACAACGTCCCCGTTGTTGCTTCTGTGGTTTGTTCAACGCCAGAACTATCCGTCGTCGGGCCCTTACTGTAGCCAGATATTTTCGCTTACAGTCCTTCAGTAAGCTATCCAACAGCAGATCTTCCGAAAAAAACGTAAAGATAAAGACAGAAACAGACCGCACAGGTCCAAACCTACTAACGATGCTTCCATTAAGCTAGTCATCAGTTCTCTGGTACTCAATGAGGCGCTTTCGCAGCCCCTGATGCCCGCTTCTGTTGATTCGCAGGCCGCTACTGAGACCCTTTCGGAGTCCAGTATGCTGCAAAACTCTTCTTCGGCTAAGTGTTCTGTGGTCGTCTCTACCTTGGATGGGTCCAGAGCCGCTGAGCAGGCACCGGCTTCCAAGGAAGTCCTTCACACTACCGAATCTCAACACAACCGACGTCTTCTTTCGCAACTACCGTTCTTTCAAAAACGACCGAGTTTCTTAGGCTCAGGGTACGAACCACACCCAAGAAACCGATGACCCACTCTCAGGCGCCAGCTACCTTGCCTCAGTCTCAAATGCTTAAAATGGCAGAAGACCTTATCATGCTGATCAGGGAAAGCCAAGCCATCCCTTACAAAAGGAAAGGAGATCTGTCCCCAGTAATTTTGTCTGACCAAGAGTCGATGAATTTAATGTATCTGAATATGAAGACATGCAACCCCTCTCCAATTATGAGGATTCTGATGCAGAGGATTCCATTCCTTCAGCCTCTCCCCCAGAGGATTTTTCCTTTGGAGAAACCCTGCATACTTTAAAGGAGCATTTCCAATGGGAGAGTCAGGACTACCCTCAGTCTAAAAAGAGACTCGGGGAATTCCTAGATCTTCCACAACACAGACCCTTGGCCGTCCCTCCAGTCCTGGATGTTGTGGAGGATGTTTTCCTCAAATCCAGCTTGACTCCTGATACCCTTCCTCCAGCTCCCAGAAGAAGCAGACCGGTACTACAGAGTCCCTGACTCACACAAATATCTTTTTAAAAATCCTACAGCTGACCCTGAGGTCATTTCTCAAGGGCCAAAAGGGATTAAAGCAACATCTGCTAATCCTCAGACAGGGATTCTCAAGCATTGGACAGATGGGGTAAAAAAGTATACACCTCAGCTACTCTTGCTGTCAGGACACTAAATTGTCAGTTCCATATGTTAAAATTTCAGCAACATACCTTGGAACTCCTTAAACAAAAAATGTCTTCCTTTCCTGCTTGAGCAGAATCTAAAGATTTACAAGAGTTAATGCATTCTGCAAGTCAAGTAACTAAACACACCTTGCACTGTGGTTTTGATGCCATAGAACCTCCTTGCAGGGAAGCAGTCACTGGATTTGTCATTAGAAGGCATACATGGCTTAACGAACAGCCCCTGCCAGAATGTCAAATCTAAATTTTTGGATGCCCCCTTGCACAAAGATAACTTATTTGGCACTAAGGCAGAAGAGATCTTAAAAAAGATGGAAGAAAAAGCAAAATCCACGCAAATAGTTAAGGATTTCTTGCAGGTCCAGCCCTCCATGTTCAGCAAGCATTGTCCCTCCAAACACTGGTCCTTTCCTGCTCCCAGTAAACCAGCCCAGCCTAGGCCCCGTGGAAACAGACCCCCCCCCCCAGACAGCAACCACAGGGAATGCAGAGATCTAAGCAGTGGACTACCTCCACTTCAAAACCAGGGAGTTCTAAGCCACCCCCTTATGGTAAGAACTCACAATGACTCTCTTCCTCCACCCCCTCCCTTTGCCACTTTCACTTAACCCTAGGAGGAAAACTCTCCTTTCACTCAAGCACCTGGACCACCATTACCAAGGATCACGGGGTTCTGAACATTGTGTCTAAGGGATACAAACTTTCCTTCCACACCCTTCCAACCCCAAAAGGGTTTCCAGGTCTGCCGCCAAATCAGTGGGCAGAGGGCTCAAAAGCAAATCCTTTCCCTGCTCTCTAAGAGGGCAGTAGAGCACGTTCCTGCAGAACAGATAGGCCAAGATTTCTACTCTAGACTATTTCTGGTACCCAGAAAGGAGGGCACCTGGCACCCTATCCTCGATCTATCCATTCTAAACACCTTCTTGGTGATCCCAAAATTCAGAATGCTCACCCTCCAGTAGCTGGTACCCATGCTCTCCAAGGACGCTTGGCTAGCCACCCTAGATCTAAAAGAGGCCTACCTCCACATTCCTATCAGGGAATTATGCAGGAAATATCTCCACTTCAGGGCAGGATCTCAACACTTTCAGTTCTCTGTGCTTCCCTTTGGCTTATCTACTGCTATCAGAGTTTTCACAAACTGTCTGGCTCCGGCCATTGCCTTTTGCAGACAAAGAAATATACAGATTTACCCATACTCAGACAACTGCCTTATTCAGGCAGACAGCCAGGAAAAGCTGCTCAAGCACCTGGCCTTTGTAAAGACCCTCCTAACCTCTCTAGGGTACACAACGAAAAGAAATCCAAGAAGGTGCCTACCCAAAAGATAATCTTCCTGGGAACAAGTCTGGACACAGCATCCCAGATGGCATACCTTACACCAGAGAAACAAATTTTCCTGACAACCTACTTCTCTCAACTAGCCAACAGGCCCGAGCTATCTGCAAGGAAGATCCTGCAAGCTCTGGGGTTCATGGCAACTTTCATACTACTCATTCCATATGCCAGACTGCATATGAGGAAACTTCAGTAGTACCTAAAGAGCCTTTGGTGTCAACACTGTCAAGACCTTGAAACTCTTCTACCTATAATTCCTTGCCTCAGAAAGGATTTTCTTTGTAGGGCAACAGCATGCTCCCTCAACAAGACTGCCCCCCCCGCCCCCGCCCAGACCCTCACCACAGACGCATCAGACTATGCTTGGGGTGCACACCTGGACGGCAGGTACATACAGGGCCAATGGAGCCCACAGCAAATCCCTCGGTACATCAGTCAAAAAGAGATGATGGCTGTGCAGCACACCTTGATAGCTTTCAAGCCCCTTCTCTCTCCAGCGGCTCTCCTGACCAAACAGACAACACCACTGTGATGTGGTACATCAGCAAGCAGGGAGGGACTCACTTCTACCCTCTATGCAGGCTGGCCATGACCCTTTGGCACACAGCCTCTGCCATGCAACTACACCTGTTAGCACAATTCCTACCTGGCTCTCTTAACTCTCTGGCAGACCTATTAAGCAGAAATCTTTTGGACCCACACTAGTGGCAACTCAACAGAAGTACCTTCACCCTAATAACTCAGAATTGGGGAACCCTGAAGGTCGACCTGTTTGCTTCCCACCCTAACCATCAGCTCAGCAAATTCTGCACCAGGGATCATCACTGCATGGCTTAGAAAGTGGATGCCCTGTCCTTCCCCTGGGTCAATCTATCGGTCTATGCCTTTCCTCACCTACCTCTCATCCCCAGGGTACTGCTCAAAATTAGGGAGGAAAAACCAAGGACCATTCTAATAGCTGCAGACTGGCCTCGGCAACACTGGTACCCCTTGCTGCGCAGCCTGTCCCCACTGCCTGCATGGCATCTTCCTCAGATTACAAACCTCCTGACCCAGAGGGAAGGGGAATTCATGCATCCTCAGTTGCAGACACTCAGTTTGGCAGCTTAGCTTATTCCCTAACCCCGAACCAATTTGCCAACCTCAGTAAACAGGTTCTGGATGTTATCCGTGAGGCCGGACACCCTAGCACCAGAAAGTGTTATGCTGATAAATGGAAAAGGTTCTGCACCTGGATCCAAGTTAAGGGAGCCAACACGGCACAGCCCTCCCTCCCTCTCATCCTGGATTACTTAGTTGACCTACTACACAGTGGCCTCTCTTTCTCCTCTATAAAAATTCATGCCTCTGCTATTTCTGCTCATTTTCACACTGCATAGCCCCTTTTTCTCACACCCTTTGATCAAACAGTTCCTAAGAGGGGCTAGCAACTTGAGGCCACCCAGAAGGGCACCAACACCAGCTTGGGACCTTAACTTTGTTTTGGAAAAGCTCACCCTGCCTCCTTTCGAACAAGCTTCTTCTGCAGAGCTAAAATTTCTCTCCTGGAAGACATCATTCCTTCTGGCCATCACTTCAGCCAGAAGAGTCTCTGAGCTGCCAGCACTCATGGCTGTGGAACCCTTAATCATCTTCCCATGCAGACAGGGTATCCCTCAGAACTAACCCAGCCTTCATGCCCAAGGTGGTGTCCAGTGTGGCTCTCAACCAATCCATTCATTTGCCCACCTTTTTTCCTAATCCTCAGAACAAGGGAAAAGCATTCTTCACTCTCTAGATGAGCACAGGCAGCTCAGATTCTAGCTAGACGGGACTAAATCCTTCAGAAGGTCTGATCAATTGCTGGTTATCTTTGCTACAGGAACAGAAGACAAAGCCATCTCCAAACAAACCATTTCCAAATGGATAGCACACTGCATCCATTTCTGCTACAAACAACATGGAATGCCTCCCCCAAAGGGGGCCAGGACACACACTACCAGAGCACCCTCCACCTCATCAGCTTTCCTCAGAGGAGTCCCCCCCAGGGACACCCTGGAGGCTGCCACCTGGACATCTGTTCGCACTTTTACTAAGCATTACCACCTGCCTGTCTTCTCCAAATCAAGGGCAGGGTTTGCCTGTGCAGTCTTACAGGGCATCCTAGCCAGCCCCTAGTTTCCTTGACTGCCTCCACCCATTTCCTCAGCT
The DNA here is from genome assembly GCF_019279795.1 of Protopterus annectens. Classification (NCBI taxonomy): domain Eukaryota; kingdom Metazoa; phylum Chordata; order Ceratodontiformes; family Protopteridae; genus Protopterus; species Protopterus annectens. The sequence goes on along the minus strand of NC_056726.1, from coordinate 886,331,355 downwards.
TTGGGAATCAACCCAAATGTGATGACTGCAACAGTGAAACACAGAGAACATAGTACAGTTGTGTACACTTACCGTAAATGTAGATGTTGGAGTGTATTCACTGTTGCAGTCCTGGTATCCCTCCCTCCATCTCCCTTTCTTCTCTTTCTCCTTTTATTACCATTCTTCCTTATTGTTCTCCTTTCCTTACAAGGGACATATTGGTATTTATTTTCCACTGGTGGGGTTCTTCCACTAGAGCCTGGGGTCCTGACAGGTTAGGGCAGGAAAAACTGAGGTAATGGCATTGGCTGCTTTACTTTATACTACTGACGACCTGAAGTCAGTCCTCAAGCGACAGTAACCGACACAGAAATACTAAGTCTCTGGTTTTCGGGCCGGCCGAGGGCTACTCTGGCAGGAATAACCCAAATGTGATGACTACAACAGTGAATACACTCGAACATCTACATTTATGGTAAGTGTACACAACTGTACTTTCTCACTTTAGCAAACGTGTCTGCTGATATAACATTAAACTTTGAACCGGTGTCTGCTTTAAGCTCTGTGGATTTACCATTGATCTGGACTGTACAAAACACTTCTCTGTTTGCCAATAAATCCACTGCATCAACTATTTCATCAATAACTGATATACCATCTACATAGAAAGTGGACTGCTGCAACTCTACGTGATCAATTTGCTTTTTTGTGTGACTCTCCTTAACAACTGTGTGGGGTTTACTTGATTTGCAAAACTTTTGAAAATGATTCCTTTTTTACACTTGTGACATTGCTGACCAAGTGCTAAGCATTTCTTTCTTCTAGACTCATGATTGGCACCACAATTGCGACAGTTAACAATAAAGGTGGACTTGGGTTTTGCTAATTCACATTTATACTGCACTGAACATGCTCCTTTAACTGAACTTGTCTTGGAATTTGCTGGAAAACTACGTGGTTTCCCTGATGAGCTAGCAGGGTTGTGGCTGCCATGTGCTTAGACTAACTTCTGTTTGCCACATGTTGCATGCTATTTACATTTGCTTTGGAGCCTACTGAAACCATGCTCTTGTCACTTGCAAGCATACTTGTGTGTTTTTCTGTAACTTCATGGATTTGACAAATCTCTATGGCTTTACTCGATGTTAAATCACTGTCATGAAGCAAAGTATTTCTCACAGCAGCACTATTAATACCACACATGAGCCTGTCTTTTATTCTCATCTTTTAAGTTACCAAACCAACACATTTTGGTTTTGTTTCTCAGGTCAGTTATATAAGCTGCAAAAGTTTCCCCTAGTTTCTGATCTCTCGTGTAAAACAAATGCCTCTTTAATATAATATTTGTCTGGGGGTTAGACATTTCTCTGAATTTGTGTTGCTAACACATGGGGTCTTCCCTTGATTCAGTCTGTACAACAATATGATGATTTTCACCCTCTCTCTCATAATTTGCTGGTGCTTTCACAAATGAACGCTCTCTTTCAGTGGCCTCTGACCCAGCTATGTTTAGCAAAATGAATGCCCTTTTGCATGAATCTTTGTCTGAATAAGCTGGTTGTATAAAAATATACTCTTGCTCAGATATTCTCCAGTTCTCTGTAATATTCTGACCAAATACAAGTGGTAAGGGCATTCAAAATCTGTCTGCCATATTAACACATACCAGTGAAGGATTTTGCAAGTAAGCACGAACACACGCATGCACATATGTCAGAATTTTATGCCAGTATTTGTGACTTTGCCCAATAGGACAACAAGCCTCTGTATAACTGAACTTTGCGAAGTAAGTCTCTCGGGCACTGTAATACTCTTGAAATTAGTGTATTGCAAGAAATCGCCTCTTATCAGTTTAAGAAACATTTCAAATAACTGCACGATGAGAATGAACTGGGCAAGAGAAGTTCAGAGTCAGAAACATATAGAAGTAATTGCACTTTATGAATAAACAGCGCACAGCACACTGAAATTTCCCGAAAATGGCGGTACCTTGCTAGGTAATTCTTTGCAGTGCAAGGAAACACTCTGTAATGGTGACATCTTGCGAATAGACATACCCAGCACAAGAAAGCTTTTGAAATTGCTATACCTTAACTGTACTTCACAAAATAGTTGTACTTTGCACCCAGTAATAAGCACACAGTGTAAGCACTTTTACACATTTTGAGATACTTTGAATAACTCTAATTATGCCCTTGATACGATACGAAGTCGTAGTTATGCCAAACACTGCACTTTGCCAAAACACATGCAGTCGCCTTACTTTATTTACGCTTAATGTGCCCCTTTCTTTGCCCTTATTATATTTGTTTAGCTCATTTAATCTCTTTTCATGCCTATTGTACTTTTCTTGTGCTCATTTTACTCTAAACATGCCTGTTTTGCTTTAAACACACTCATAGGTAGGTACTAGAATATTGGCCCAAGGGCCTACGTAAGCCTAGCCAACAAGATTCCCTGGCTTACGCCACTGTCGAGCAGAGACACAGAAGTGATCCCAGGGTGTATTTCCTGTTTCCCATCCACTCATCAAGATTTTTCTTGAAGAGTGCTAATGAAGAACTTTGCTTGACACAGATGGGTAGCCATCATTTTGCTTTAAACATACTCATTTTGCTTTAAACATACTCATTTTGCTTTATACATACTCATTTTGCTTTTGTGATAATTGTTTCATCAAATAGCTTAATGTTAAACATTTCCCTTAGTTAATAAAGCTTTTGTGCCTCCCGCTTGTTTAATAATGCGGTTTGTCCCCTTGTAATGCTCTGTTTTATCTTTTTATAAAAAAAGCAGTTCGTGTGAATCGTCATTACCTTTTATTCTTTTCTGGCTCTTTTTCGTGCTTGTTTCTCTTAGTTTACCTTCACTGTCATCTCTGCACCTCATGGCTCCGAATATCATTTTCTGGATTCCCGATTCTGACACCATGTTGCTCTCCTACTTTGGATACAATAGAAGAGTCTTTGTGGGTTCTGTTCATGCAGCTTTATTATATACACACAATTCACTATAGAAGTTTACTAACTTTTACTTAAGTAACTTGTATACAAACTAACTACTGCAGTCATACATGCTCACTCTCTGGCTTTATTATCAAAATGGCACTGGGAATAGCACGTGCCCAGTATTTATATGTGCACTTTCAGTCCTTGATATGCTTCTTAAAGGTACAGCACATGCCCTCCAATCTACATTAGCCCTCAAAGAAAAAATTGACCATACAAACTAAAAACCAAAAACACCAAACTAGTAAACGTAAAAACACAAAGAAGTCCACTACGCATAGTTGACACAGGTTTAGTACCATACAACACCAACTGACTGAACGCTTTTGTTCCTGTTGTGTAATGGAACTTCATTAGAGTAAATGTATCACAAATCTTTGCAGGTTATTAAATTTCCCATCAATAAAAATGTTATACTCATGAAGACTTAAGTAATTGTCAGACAACAGTCTTAAAGACGCTGTAAAATCTATGTCACTTTGCACAATTAATACCAATATCATCACAATAAATGAATACTAAACCAGTGCAATGTAAAAAAAAAGAAAAATAAATAAGTAATATATATATATATATATATATATATATATATATATATATATATATATATACACACACACACACACACACATATATATATATATATATATATATATATATATATATATATATATATATATATATATGGTTCCACTTCTTAAACTCGAAATACTGAAATATCGAATTTCAGTATTTCGAGTTGAGAATGTCAAAAGTTCAGTTTTTCTAAACTGCATTATTTTGAATGTTTGTTTACCCGAATCTGTGTTGCATTTACTTTGGTGTGTTATTCAGTGTGTGCTGTCACTTTAAGGGTTGTGTAGTATGGCAGGTGATTTTCGTGTCTGTATGGAGATTCAGGAAGGTGTTCAAATTTTAAAGGTTTTAGTGTTAATGTATTAATATTTAGCTGTTGTGGGGAGTTGTAGACGTAGGTTGGGGTAGGTGGGTGAGAGTATGTGTGTGAGTGTTGAATGTTATGATTTTTGTACTTGTGTAGTGTGTGTTCGTGTGTTATTAGTGAGTTTAAAAATGACTGGCTGCAGTGTGAGTGTAGGTAAGTCAGGGAAGGTGTGTGCTCCTTTTTGTTCGGGTTAGTGTGACCTTGGTGTTGGTATATATAAGTAGCAGTGGTGTGGAGGGTGCAGCGAGCTTGCCCCCCTGCAGAAACGTATGGTGGTGTTATCTGTTTTGTTTTTGTAGTGTTTGTGTTGTTTTGGAGGGAGGATTATGTATTTATTTGTGTTTTCTGAGATTCATTGTTGTGAGTGTTCGTGATTGTGGTGTTTCCTGTTTTTGAAGGTTTGACATTCTCGACTTGAAATACTGAAATTCGTGATTTCAGTATTTCGAGTTTAAAAAGTGGACGTGTGTGTATATATATATATATATATATATATATATATATATATATATACATGTGTGTGTGTGAAAATGATAAAGGTAAAAAGTCTTAAAATTCCTGAGTTAAAAAATAATAGTCTTTTTCAATACACTCATGGTAGAAATGTAATCATTCAGTCCTGGAAGTATACCTGCATTGAGTCTCAACTCCCAAATAATTTTTTTATATTCCAAAAGATAGTCAAAGTCACCACCCTTTTGCGAGTAATGTACCTTAAAAATAACAAAAAATATGAACTTCTTAAAATTCACAGACAATGTTGTTGTTGTTGTGTCTTTCAGCTTTTCCTGGTTAGGGGTCGCCACAGTAGAACTCCGGTCTGCTAATGATTGGCAGTAGATTTTTATGTACTGAGTTGCCGGCCCTGACGCACAACCTTCAACGAAGGTACGCCCATTCACGCATGTCTCCACACAGAAGACGCTCTAACTGAGAATCGAACAGTACAACGTCTTACTTTGAGGCGACAACGCTACCGCAGCACCAAAACTGCAGCTATGTCTAAATAAGGCATTTTTGATCTGTTTTTCATAATGTCATAATTATTTATAATAAAAAATAATAGTTATTTCTAAAGATGTTCCCTTATCTTATTTTTCAACTTTCTGTTAGTCTCACCAACGTAACACTGGATAAGAGTTGCAAGTGTCCAAATACACAGTGGGGGGTGGGGGGTAAAATGTACAACTACCAGGACACGCTAAACTTCTCTCAAAACTGTCCAACATCGCTTATGGTCAATCGTTTATGAAATGATAGGACTTAACATTTTCCACAAGAATTCATGAAACTAAATTTACCTACTGTTTTGAACTCTACAGGGTCCCTCTCCAAAATATATTTCAACCTTGGCCTGTTGCTAAAAACTAAGGGCAAGTGCCCAATTTTTCCTTCGGCTGCACTGTAAAAATAGTGGTCCATGTACACTCAGTGGCACTAATGTATTTAGACATATTTCTGTGATATGGCAAACTCAAGGACGTGGCCATATCCCCATCCATGTGGTAAATGTGATGGACAAAATTAACAGTGTACTCACCTGAGAAACATAAGGGGAAAATCAAGTTTAACTTTAAGTAATGCTTTGGAATAACCCTCCTCCTTAAACTTGCAAACTAAATAATTTATTTCATTCCCAAAATTACTATTCTCACATAATTATCAATAACTGAACCATTTTTCCTTTCACAATCCTCCTTTTCTGATGAAATGGGTGGAAATTGTCAAAGTGTATCTATGAATTAGAACAAAAAGGACTTTTCAATATATTATAAAGGTAAATGAGCCTACTAAAACAGTCTTACCCAAAACTATGTCCAAATAATTAATGTAAAGGGGATCAACATGATACGTAAATTTTAAAATACTAGTTGACTCCTCCAAATATGATTTAAAATTCAGCCACTGATCCATGGTACCTTTCCACAAAATTAAAATGTCATCCAAGAACCTAAAATAGGCATGTGTTAGAGTAGTAAATAGAAGGGAATGCATGTTCATCAACAAACCAGGAAACCATTAGCAAATAAGGGGGCACAAGTGCCCCCCCCCCCCCATAGCAACTCCAGGAATCTGGTGAAACTAAAGTATTCCCCTTTGAAATAGATGCAATTATTACTCAAAACTATCTCTAAAAAATTCTCAGTAATCTTAATCTCATCAGTTGAGATGCTGTCAAAAGACATCATCAGTTTTGCTAAGCTTTTCAAACCCTCTTCATGTAGAATCACCGTGAAAAGGTTAACCACATCAATAGTAATAAAAATTACATCATAATGATAAGAGGTAACAGCCAACTTTTCCACTAACTGCCAAGACATAAGTATATGAGGTCTGTTACTCAGTAACAGTTTACATTTCCTGTCAGTAAAAGTGGCTAGAGGTTCATTCTTAGAACCCTTGCCGAACACAGTGGGTCTAAATGGTGCATCTCCCCTCAACAACAAGTCCAGCAAGTTCTTTTCCCCTGATCCTTAAACTGGGAGAGTCACCGAGGGATGTTCTACTTCACAGTTGGCCCTCCGGTCTCCTTTTTACCTATTCCTCATTATGTCTCATCTTCAAATTTCTCTAGAAAACATCTCATTTAAAGAGCACAGTTATCCTTATTGCTCTGTACTGGCCTTGTAAGATCTGGTTTCCCTTCCTTTGGCCTCATCTTCTACATCCGCCCAGGATTCTGGATCCAACTCCAGACTTGCTGTCTCCTCTAACAAACAACTGTAACCATAACTAAACCCAACAAAAGACCTAGACAATGTCTCTATTCCCATGCCACTACCAAACTTCGGAATGCGCTACTTGTCTCTCTTACTCCACTAGACTCTTTAAAAACATTTAAATTTGCACTAAAAGAACACTATCTCAATAACCTTGTCTATTCTTGTAGTCATATAATTAAACCACCTTAAATGTTTTGGCCACTATACACTATAAATACTTTTGCTAACTTAATATAGTTGCAATTTACACCATCTGACTTCATATCCAGTCCCTCTTGCTTTTTTATTTCTGTGGCTGAATAAACAGACTTGATTAAACAGTATTCTTACTTATGAGAATATATAAACAGAATTACTAAAAATCTAACACATTGGGTTTATTTTCTTGTATTGCATACCTCTATAATATGTATTTGTATATCTACTTCAATTTGTATTGTGTAAAAACCTTCTTGACTTTCAAAGTTAAGCTGATGTTATGTAAAAATGTCTGTGATTGTATGGAGCCTTTCTCCCCGGGCCTCCACTGAAAATGGGTCACTGGCCCAGTGGACATTCCCAGTCAACAAATGTCAATAAATAATTTACATTTAGCAGCCATTTCCAACTTTCATATATGAGTAAATTACTCTACCTTAGCTTCATCCAAGCTTTGCAAAGTTTTTATCAATGGAACCTATTTACTTAGGCCTCCTTTAAAGGATACTACTCCTTGGGATTTGGATATTGTTGTTTGGGCCTTGACCCACCCCCCTCAAACCATCAGCTAAATCTGAACTAAAAATTTTGACCTGGAAGACTGTTGTCCTAGTTGCTGTTACTTCTGCCAGAAGAGTGTCTGAACTTCAGACTCTGTCTTCTAAACCTCCTTATTTAATTTTTCAGAAGGGTAGGGTTTCTTTATTAAACATTCCCTCCTTTCTACCTAAGGTGGTGTCAAAATCCAAAATTAATCAGTTTATCAACCTTCTAGTGTTTCTGTACTCAAATAAAGGAGAATATATATGTTACACCTTTTAGATGTTCAAAGACAGTTATGTTTCTATATTCACAGAACCAAAGATTTGAAGGAACCCAAACAATTATTTGTTTCCTTTTCTTATTCAGAATTAAGCAAACCAGTTTCTAAAGTGACTCTGGCCAAATGGTTGACTGATTGTATTACCTTTGTTTATGAAAAAGTGGATTTGTCTTTACCAAAACTGCCAAAAGCCCATTCCACTAGGTCTGTGGCAATTTCCTCAGCTTTTTTGTCCAGAAGTTCCTTGGATGAAAATTGTGCAGCTGCAACCTCGGCTAATCCTAATACCTTTACAGCTCATTACAAATTGGACCTGGTTCCTAGAGGAATAGCAGGCTCAGCAGTGCTCAGGAATGTCTTTCCTTAAGAGTCCTCCTGGGATTTAGGTATCTGGGGAGTCTGTCCCAACAGTTGAGGAATGAATGAAAATGACAAGTTCAGATAAAAAAGGTTATGTACTCACCATAATGTTCCGTCTGTGTTGTCCACTTTCATTCTTCCTCAGTTTTCCACCCACCAATCCCTTCCTTACATTGCTCCTGGAAAGAGCAAAGGATATTGGAAGAACCCTCTGTTCCTTGTTTGAGCCCCAGTTTCTGTGCTTTCCTTATTCTCCACTGCTCAGAAAACTAGATCTGATGTATGTTAGGTAACTAGGGCATTATGGGTAAAGGGAAGAGCTTGAGATTTCTGTGTTCTACAATCTGGAAGAAGCTGCCAACTCGGATCCGAGGATCAGATCCGAACCACAACAGTTGAGGAAGAATGTAAGTTCATCAATAAAAGCTCTAACATTCTATTAAATAGTAGGAATGAAAGAGCTCAGTCATTTGATGTTGTATGGTAATAAAACTGTGTTGAATGTGTGTGGTGGGCTCATTTTGTCTTTTGACCATACAGACTAGCCTTTTGAGAATTGCCATAAAGTATACTTTCAGTGAGGACTAACAAACTTCAAATTATCAGTGTCAAGTGATGCAGCAAGTAGCAGACTTCGCTTTTGGTTCAGACTGCTGTGGGTTCTATTCCTACACCCGGTGGATTGATAGCTGACATTGCAGTGCAGCATAAGGGGGGGGGTGCTGCATTCCTGAGTGTGATGTCCTTCAGATGAGATGTTAAAGCAAGGCCCCGTCTGTTGGTAGTAGCTCCAGTGGATGTAAAAGATTCCATGGCACGTATTGAAAAGAGTAGGGGTCCTTTATTTAAATACAGAAATAACTCTTATTGGCAAATATTTACATATGTACAAATATATAAATATACAAATCTGTTTACACACATTCACAATCTCCTTTACAATCATACTAGATGGTTCATCCCTATTAGACCCCCCACCCCTTCTACAATAACCACTGCCAGATGTTGCTTAATAGTGTTGCTAAAATTCATTTACCATTAAACATAATTTCATTTATTCTTTCATTCCATTTAACGCATATAACATAAAATAACTTTGTGATCTATTCTTTTAACATATTCTTTACTTCAATTCTTATATTGTCCATATTTAATCATATCCATGTTTATTTTCTCTACTTCTTTTATATCTTCAAAAATTTTTCTTTACATATTTTCCCCATAACTTTTTTACTCTTCTACATTTCAAAAACACATATTCCATAGTTTGTTCTTCTTGGCAATGTAAACATATTATATCTCTTTTCTTTTTATATGACATATTTCCTTTTACTGGCAATTTACCAATTACCAGTCTCCACAAAAAATCTTGACATTCTACTTTCTGATTACACAATTTGCTTCCTATTTTATTTCTTGATTTTTTTCATCTGTTAGATTTTCCTTTGGTTTTACATATTCTTTCAATTACCCATAAGATTTCATGTCCAGTTGTGTCAAATGCCTTATTAAGGTCTATCATGATTTTCACCTCTTCTTTTCTATTCATAATATCATCCACAATTTCCCTATCATTAATAATTGACAGCCCTTCCCCTTTATACTATATGTGTTATCTTCCATAATATTTTCCATTTTAATTTCAAATTTCTTTTGTATTATTTTCATAAAGATCTTATAATCATTATTATTCAATACTGTTGGTCTCCACTTTAACTGTCTTATATCTTCCTTCTTCTATATGAATGTAAGTATTCCACTACATAATTCTTTATACATAAAAACTTAATTTAACCATTCATTCAAAATCTTTAAAAAAATATTTTTTGCCAATCCCTTCAACTTTTATACATTACCCTATTCCATCTGGTGCTGCAGTCAAATCTGTATTTACTTGCCATAATACTTAATCTAGCTTATTTAAAGAAATCACTTTGCCCAGCTCTTTATTCTCTTTAAGATTAAAATGGCATGTTTTATACCCATGACAACCTGACGTCATGGAAGAGTAGACAGCAATCGACGCAGGACCCAAGACTTTGTTATTCAGGCCGACTGTGGGCAACCTGCCAGCAGATTACTCAAATGTAATGACTGCAACAGTGAATACACTCGAACATCTACATTTATGGTAAGTGTACACAACTGCACTTTCTTTTTACACCTGCCTTTTAAATCACAATCAAAGTATCTTGTTACTATAATATTTATCTTTATCACTACATATTCTAAATCTGATTAAATAAGCTTTCCCTTTCTTTTCAATTAGTGTAAGCATATAATGTTATACTTCTATATATTTGTTCTTTCCTTTTAAATCTACAGTGGTTAACCTTTCCATTTATGCTAAAGTTATATCTAATATCTGTACTGTATTTCTACAGAATGTGACTATTCCAGAACATCTCTCATTTCCCAAAATTTCTGAGTATATTTCCTCCCCATTGTTTCTGTTTGTAATTTTTCTTCATTTGTTAAAAGTCATGTGTCTTGTAAAATAATTACATCTACATCACATGTATTACACCACTCCAAAATCCCTATTCCACTTACTATATTTTTAATACTGTTGACATTTACAGAAAGCACTCAACTTTTCATTTTTTTCCCTTTGATTCATGATTTTGTAAGTTTGCAGCTAATTACTACGCTAGTTTTCTTAATGGACTATTCTAAGCCTAGCCAATTTCCCTCCCAAAGTTGAAAATCAAGCACTGTACCTTGTGCCTGTAAGTCAAACAACTTAACTATTATACCAACCTCCAGTCATTAGCTGTATGTATTATTTTTCATCCATTTCCTTTCTATTTTCTTTTGTACTTATCCCTTTAAATTTCCCTTTTCTGTCTATTCCCCTTTTACCAATACATTTTTTTCTTTTACTACCTCTCAATTTATGTCTTCATCACTGTTTTCAGAACTTTTTTCTGTGCCCTCATTGTTATTCTTTTCTCATCTAATTTTTCTTCTGTTTGTATTAATTGTAAAATTTCTTCTCTTTATTCATTTTCTTCTCTTTCTTTTCCTTTAATCTTATCTTCATTTTTACAGTCCAAAAATAAATGTCCATTGTTGTTACATTAATAACCATTCAATTCACGTTTTTTGCACCATGTCCTCTTTCCCCACAAATATAACATTTTCTTTTGTCACAGTTATTTATCAAATGTCCTTTTCCACCAAATAAAAAAAAAACACATTTGTTGGGTTGTCCTCACTATTTAATGACACCCCTATTCCCCTCCACATTTATCATGACTGATATATGTATAATTATTTTCTCTTTCTATTTTTAACACAATATTACAATCCCAGTCACCAGTCCATAAACCCCCTTTTGTCATAAACTTATGTAATGTCCAGTACCTTTGTCCATAAAGCATTCAGATGTCATTTTAAAGTCTTTCTTTTTGCTTCTATTCAAAATTGTACATGAATTATCTTTTTTACTTCCGTGTTAAATGCTTTAGTCATGTAAAGACTCCATGGGTTACAGTGTTTCTCTTTTTCATATTCTTCAAGAAAATTTTACATTGAAAAAAACAATCTCACATGCAGTGTCACAAAATGTCTCTTTGTTGATAAGAATAAATGCCGTTACCTCATCTGCTTTTACACCCAAAGGAGTTATTAAATTGTCCCACACTTTATACCTGTTAATTTCTTTGTCTTCTTTACTTTGAATCCTTACCACGTACTTCCATTTTTCATTTTCTTTTGCCTTGTTTTACTGTCTCTGCATATGTTTTCTTTTCCTTCTTACCACTATTCTTCAGGATTGTCTCTACATCTTTCTTTTGTATTTTCTCCGTAATGTCCCCCCAGAAAACTTCATCTTCTGGCCCACTCTAGACCACATTTTCTTTAAGTAAATCATCCCGCAACCCTCCCGACTCAAAATCTTGCACACATCCTATGGTCTCGATATTTTTTTTCCTCCATTTTATTCACCACTGCATCATCTCCTTCTCTCTCTCCATCTTCCTCCCTGTTTCTCTGGGCCATCTGTGAGCCTGGAATGGAAACAGGAAGTGCTCCTCCAAAATGGGTCCCACTTGCAACAGTGATGAGCAGGAGAAGTTCCTTGATGCCCTGTCCAAATTTCCCCTAGTAGTATAAATACCACCTCTGGTCTTCCCAGAAAAGAGTCCACAAGCGTAGTGGAACCAATCTGGTCTACAAAGGATAAATAAGTGAACATATATCAAAGGTACAGAAATATTTCACAAAATAACTTTTAATCTACTATTTAAATTACTCTAATGCAGGGCAGGTAGAGAAGGTGCCTTTTAGTGGGAAGCACTATGAGAGTTCCCTTATATTGTTTCTTTTTGTTAGACTGTGTTATGGCTGCTTTGCTGATAAATCGCATTTCAGTGTTCCTTAAAGTTTTATTTTTTTTAATTAAGTACTTAAGCTATTTAAATTTGTTGTTTTAGTTTTGACTACTACATGTTTTTATCTCCTGAATGGAAAAAGAATTTCCTATAATTGCATCCCTTCTGTTGTACTTGCATAACATTTACTAGTGACCTACCCCAGCGTCATTATTCAGAAAATTAGTGTATCATTCCGATTATTATTTTGTGCAAGTAGACTGTAGAGTTTATCAAGTCAGGCAGCAATGAAGAGAGAAAAACTTTGGCATAGAAATGTCTTATCATGCTTACATTTCATCTTGTCTGCTTGCAAGCAGTCTCCTGCTTTTCATGCTTAGCAAACAGTAGTTTTCCTGGTGCCTTTAACAAATGATTGAAATCATCATCTTCTCTCGGCTGTTCCCGTTAGGGGTCGCCACAGCGGATCATCCATTTCCATTTCTTCCTGTCCTCTGCATCTTGTTCTGTCACACCAACCACCTGCATGTCCTCTCTCACCACATCCATAAACCTTATCTTAGGCCTTCCTCTTTTCCTTTTACCTGGTAGCTTCATCCTTAGCATCTTTTTCCCAATATACTCAGCATCCCTCCTCAGCACATGTCCAAACCAATGTAATTTTGCCTCTCGGGCTTTGTCTCCAAACCTTCCAACCTGGGCTGACCCTCTAATATACTTATTCCTAATCCTGTCCACCCTCATCACACCCATTGCAAATCTTAACATCTTTAACTCTGCCACGTCCAGCTCTAACTCCTGCCTTTTTGTCAATGCCACTGTCTCCAACCCATATAACATAGATGGTCTCACTACCCTCTTGTAGACCTTCCCTTTCACTCTTACTGGTACTCATCTGTCACAAATCACTCCTGACACTCTTCTCCACCCACTCCACCCTGCCTGTACTCTCTTCTTCACCTCTCTTCCACACTCACCATTACTCTGAACTATTGATCCCAAATACTTAAACTCATCCACCTTTGCCACCTCTACTCCTTGCATCCTCACTATTCCTCTATCGTCCCTCTCATTCACACACATATATTCTGTCTTAGTCCTGCTGACGTTCATTCCTCTTCTCTCTAGAGCATATCTCCATCTCTCCAGGGTCTCCTCCACTTGTTGTGTACTTTCACTGCAGATCACAATGTCATCTGCAAACATCATAGTCCACGGGGACTCCTGTCTGATCTTGTCTGTCAACCTGTCCATCACCATTGTAAATAAGAAAGGGCTCAGAGCTGATCCTTGATGTAATCCCACCTCCACCTTAAATGCATCCATCACTCCCACCGCAGACCTCACCGCTGTCACACTACCCTCGTACATATCCTGTACCACTCTTACATACTTTTCTGACACTCCCGACTTCATCATACAATGCCACAACTCCTCCCTAGGCACCCTGTCATATGCTTTCTCTAAGTCTACAATAACACAATGCAACTCCTTCTGACCTTCTCTGTACTTCTCCATCAACACTCTCAGAGCAAACATCGCATCTGTAGTGCTCTTTTCCGGCATGAAATCATACTGCTGATCACCAGTCATCACGTCCCTTCTTAACCTAGCTTCCACTACTCTTTCCCATAACCTCATGCTGTGACTAATCAATTTAATCCCTCTGTAGTTAATACAGCTCTGCACATCACCCTTATTCTTAAAAATCAGTACCAAAACACTTTTTCTCCATTCCTCAGGCATCCTCTCACTTTCCAAAATTTTATTAAACAATCTGGTTAAAAACTCCACTGCCATTTCACCTAAAGACCTCCATGCTTCCACAGGTATGTCATCTGAACCAACGGACTTTCCATTCTTCATCCTCTTCATAGCTATCCTTACTTCCTCCTTGCTAATCCATTGCACTTCATGATTCACTATCCCCACATCATCTAACCTTCTCTCCCTCTCATTCTCTTCATTCTTCAATCCCTCAAAGTACTCTTTCCATCTGCTCAACACACTCTCCTCGCTTGTGAGTACATTTCCCACATTATCCTTTATCACCCTTACCTGCTGCACATCTTTCCCAGCTTGGTCCCTCTGTCTAGCCAATCGGTACATGTCTTTCTCTCCCTCTTTAGTGTCCAACCTTTCATACAACTCTTCATACGCCTTATCCTTAGCCTTCGCCACCTCTCTCTTTGACATGCACCTCATCTCCTTATACTCCTGTCTACTTTTTTCATCTCTCTGAAAATCCCACTTCTTCTTTGCCAATCTCTTTCTCTGTATACTCTCCTGAAATTCCTCATTCCACCACCATGTCTCCTTGTCATCCTTCCTCTGTCCAGATGTCATACCAAGCACCTTTCTAGCCGTCTCCCTTACTAGCTCTGCTGTAGTTACCCAGCTATTTAGTAACTCTTCACTGCCACCCAGTGCCTGTCTTAACTCTTCTCTGAACTCCACCTCACAATTACCCTTTTTCAGTTTCCACCAGTTGATCCTTGGTGCTGCCCTCACACTCCTCCTCCTCCTCTTCTTGATCACCAACGTCATCTTACAAACCACCATCCTATGCTGCCTAACTACACTTTCCCCGGTCACCACTTTACAGTCTCCAGTCTCCTTCAAATTGGCCCTCCTACATAAGATAAATGATTGAAATAATAATTTATAATATTTTAGAAGACAAAAGAGCATGCCCACTTCCTATAACTGTTCTTAATTAATACCATTATGGGAGTAAACCATGCCATGTATCGCAGCATAATTTGCTTCTGCTGCATGTGAGACTTTGACACAGTATGATCTGTTCCACGTATATGTAAGCATGGTATCTCAGGTAGATGTAAGACATGCCATAGCTTTTATCTAAAAAAGCCTAGGATGCTTTATTAAAAGCAACATAAAAATAAAGCATAACTCACTAATCCAGTCTCTGCAAACTGCATATATGCTAACACATCCTTCTACTCCTTTTTAAAGTATATCATCATTCATCTGCTCTTTTCTACTCCCTTTCAGATACGTTAATACACAACATTTTGATTATGATCACACTTCTTGTTGCATTAAACAGAAGCACATCTGGTAAACCAAACTTTCCAGAAGATTTTAACAATTACTTTATTCCATTTCGCAGGAACACCTCACTCCTTATACAGATTAGATAATATTAATAGTCCTGGTGTTATTTGCTTAGACTTTAATTCTTAATCTTTGCTAATAATTCCAGTAATCCTCTGAATCTTTTGCATTGGAGATATTTGTGTTGCCCCATTTCAGGCTGCTTTTCATATCATTCTACCACACATTTCATTTTATATTCTGTCATTTAATTAAGTTGTTCTTTCCCAGGAAACCTGAGATGTCCCAACTTTTATGTAAAATCCAGTAACAACTTCTTTTATTTTTTATTTTATTTTTTTGCATTAAGACCAGACACTCCTTCCTTTTCAGGCCATTCTGCATGACACCAGTCTCGTGTATAATTCTTGTACTTTTAGGTACTTAGTCATAGTTCACTTTCCATTCCTTAACTTTCCTATTACCATCTCAAATCTCATTTTTTTTCTCATCATCTTTCTTGTTACCCATATCCATAGATCTCAACCTGCTAAGAGGCCAATGCGGAACACTGTCCATAGCAATGTGTGACAAACAGTCAAAATGTGGAACTCCCAATTTTCGCACTGCGCGAAAAGTATACTTTGGCCATGGCTTTTCAATAAAAATGTAGCATATGTAAGTATTTAATAATACTCGCGTTCTGTTGCAGACACAGATATTTACATATATATATATATATATATATATATATATATATATATATATATATACACACACACAGGGGTGGCTCATACTATTGGACTGCAGGACTGCAGCCCCCCAGCTGTAAAATAAAAGAAAAAAGAAATAAAATAGTTAGCTGCAAGTCCTGGATCTCTTTGCATGCGTGCTTGGCGAGTTCCCAGAACTGTACGCATGCATGTGGGAATCCAGATGCTGTTTAACCAGTCCGGATTATGAAGAGTAGGCATCAGAGTACAGAAGGCCAGATGTCTATGTGGTTACAACTGCATAGACTGGAAGGGGATTGGACTGCAACGTCTGCAGGCACATATGGATAGCTGCTCTTGTGGGAAGAAGGGACTTTGTATTATTTTGAACAAAGCTGCTGCTGCAGGAAGATGGGACTTTGTAGATTGAAGCTGCTCCAATTCTGAACTGTGTGTGTGTGTGTGTGTGTGTGTGTGTGTGTGTGTGTGTGTGTGTGTGTGTGTGAAATGCCCCAGTTAAATATACCTGGTGGCTAGAGAGTAACTCTGGCTCAAACCCTGTACCTTGGGTACAGGTAGCAAGAGCCTGAATTCCCTACCCACCACCACTTGTGAAAACTATTGAGATTTTTGCCTCATATTTTGTTTTGTTGCTCATAAAATCTGTGGTTTTCTGGATTTTTAATTCACTAAATAATGACATGCATTTGAATTTCAGACTTCATATTCTTCAGAAAGTACATGGTAACACAAAACCTTTTATTCTAGCAATTTTCTAAGTTTATAAGATCAATAGTTGTCCCTATTTTCGGGGCTGTATTCCCCCATTATTGGCTTTGTCCAGGTTTTTTGTGCTAAGAGGTTGCACACTATAGTGAGAACTGAATTCACTAAAAGATAGCCATTTAAGTTTCTGTCTTCCTGTCTTTCAAGAAACAGCTGATTTGGCATAGTGATTATGTTGCTCTGACTGTAATGCACAGGGTCCTAGGTTCAAGACTTAGCAGTGAAATGCGTGGTGGTAACACAACGTTTTATTCTGGCAACTTTCCAAGATTATACAAGCAATATTTAAAATGTGTCTCTGGTTTAGGGCTTTTGTCCCCCCCCAATACATTTTGGCTTTTTCCAGATTTCTTGTGCTGCAAAGTTGAGAGATACAGCTTTGTGTCAAGTGGATTTTACAAGGAGCTGAGAGCTTCATAGGAAGAGAAGTTTAGTGATGCTTATGCTGAGTCTGCTTGCATTGTTATTAGCATAACAGGTTGAATACTTGTTTTTGATGCAGAAAACTGTGGGTTCTACTTCCACGCTATGTAGATGCATTGCTGATACTGTACCTTGTTGTACTTTTAAAGGGGGTGGAAGCTGCAGTCCTGAAAATGTCCTCTTTGGCGGAGATACCTAGTAACTATGAACCTGTTATCAGTTTGCCATCCATTCCCTATTGCGATATTACTAGCTTATCATTTTTTTTTAATGTAACATAGGCAATTTATTCCCCAAGGGCAACAGGCACTTTATTTGTAGATGAAACAATGAAATATAAAGTTGCTTGCTAGCAGCAACCTCTTCATCAGTTGCAGATCTTGTTAATGTGGAATTATTTTGATGACTTTTACTTCGGCAGAGATTGTGCATATTTACTGATACTGGTGGATTGTAGAAGTTTGAGTAGACTTTTATGATGGAAATGTTCTGAATTGGGCAGTTTTGTCATTGTTGGTGCATGCCTTTTATTTCACTGTTTATTGGAAAAATGTTCAAAACAGTACGTTTAATGCCATCTAACAACTGTACTGTATTATACAAGGAATGTAATTTAATACAGTCAGGAAGGTGTATCAAAGAACACATGTATGTTTCGTATGCAAGGGGCCTATGATTTGAAAACAGCCCAACGTTAATCTTAATCTGCCACTGGCCAGATGTATTTTCTTTGAATGTGGGTTTCAATGCTGTTTCAATGAATGTGAGTTTCAAGGGCAGAGAAGTTTTAATGCTAATTTGTTTTCATTGTGAGACTGCATTGCTTTGTTTAGCAGATATCTATTAGTGTTTTTGCTGTAAAATGTAAAATAAAACTTTTAAATGAAATCCAAATCATCGTAGAAATAAAGCAGTAGGGGTGAAATAGCCAAGTAATGGGACATTGGAATGGCTGAAGGGGGGGAGGGCCCATTCGACCATAATTTTGTGAGGGGGGAAGGGCGGCAAACTCAAAGACAGCCCCGGCTGAACTATACCGCTCAACTGTCTAGATTTTTGCAGAATTAATAGGTTTTTGCTTCTTATTTTTGGTTTGTTCCTCATAAAATTTGTGGTTTTCTGGCACATCATTTAGGAATGAAGTCACTAAATAATGACAGACATCGAGTTATAGACTTCATACCCTTCAGAAAAATGCATGCTAAAGCAAGATCTGTTATTTTATCAACTGTCTAAGTTTATACAAGAGTAATTTTTAGTACTGTTTGTATGTTCCCCCAATATATTTGGCCTTGTCCAGATTTCCTGCATTGAGGTTGAGAGGTGCGCTCAAATAAATTGCTTTATAGAATTAGGTATATGCAAACCTCTCAATTGTCCCCGATTTTGGATCAAAATGTTGCTCTCCCCCTAATAATCCCTCCACAAAATGGAAATTTTGGAAGAAAACGTGGAGGGTTTACAATTAATAAATAATTGTAATGATCAGAGTTATAGATTACTTTTATTTCAGAAATACATGTAGATTATTTTATTTTGTCAGCTGCTCAACTTAACAGTACTAATATTAAAAAAGTGTTCCTTCTTTGACAGGTTCCCAGCTGTATTGTGTGGCTACTTTATATTTTGCATCACATTTTTGGTCCGTTTTTTATAAAATTGTGTTTTTTTGCCAAATTAGTGGCAAATCATTAAAGATTGCAGTTAGAAAATAATTACAGACATTTGAGTTTCAGATTGCATACCCTTCAAAAAATTGATACTAATGCAAGACCTGCTATTCTGTTACAGCTGAGTTATTCTGATGAAGTTCCCTTGTGGAATGAAAGCGCTAAATCTGTGTGGTGTATTGGAAAATTAAATAACTTTTTTTACCTTGGTAGCTCATGGATTTTTGGACTTTCCTAGTGACCAGTGTGCCTGGCTGAGTGTTTTTTCTCAGTTAAGACCTACTATTCTTGTATCTTTCTAAGTTTATAAGAGCAATATTTAAAAATTGTCCTTATTTGAGGCCTTTGTCCCACTTCTATTTATGTTTTTGTCCAGATTTTTTGCTCTGAGGTTGAGAGGTATGACAAATGTGTCAGGACCATCACTGTCAGCCAGAGACATTTCAAATTGTGACATACTTGTTGTACCCCACTTCCCTATGTAGTGACTCTGGCTGTGTCCAAGCAAGGCAAAGAGCAGTTATGCAGTGTAAGTGTGCAGAGTATCCTCCCATCCAAGGTAGACACAAGTACTGCAGTGGCTTTTCATCTGTCCTTGATTTTGCAGAATATTCTGGTTTTCTGTCATATTTTTATGCTGTTGATTTATGCTTCTTATTATTCAGAAAATGCATGTTGTTGCAGTGTCTGTTGCTCAATGTTTAAGTAGCAATGCTTTAATGACCATCAGGTAAGCTTGTCTGAGATTGTAAGATGCAAGTAAGCTTTAATAAGCATACTATTAAAGAATTACCAACATTGAATTGAAAGCCTTTTTGTTGTTGCCATGCAGAGGATATTTACATAACTGGATAACGTATAAGCCTTAGGTAGTGAAATGCATATGACAGTAGTTGTAATAAAGGACAGGATTACAGAATTTTCAGAAGCTCATACATTTGTTGGAGATTTCCAGTCATCTTTGCAGGCTTTACCCGTAAACTAAATAGAATGCCAATCTATCATGTGTGGTTCATAACCTGTGCAGTAATCCTTTAAGCAATTTATCTTGAGCTTGTTTACTGTTTGTACTTCGTTGTTTACTTTGATCATATTTTCCCCACGAAACAAGTAGATAGTTGTTATCAGGCAGCAGGTCTTTTTTGGATAAGAAACGTTTTTACAAGTGGGGGTATCACAGAGATTGCTACTTTCAGCATATTGCTTGGTTCTTTTATAAAGCTGAATATAAATTATAATTAGAACTGCAGTGCAAGGAGAAGTGGTTTGAGTTGAGTGCTGCTTGATTTTGATTGGCATTCTAGTAATGTATTTAAAAAGTAATTTATTTTTTCATGCCTCACAATCTTTTTGTTTCCATCTAGATATTAAGTAAGCTGTGATGTAGCCAATGCACGGAAATATTTTTTTTCTTCTTCACTTCATTTTGTCTTGATTAGACTCTCATAATGATGGTTTGGCACCCAGGGTAGCATATTTAATTAAAGTCCCATTTTTTTGTGTCTTTGAGCATAGCTCCACCCCTTTTAATTGGCCACACCCCTTCCCATTGGCCCCACCCATTCAGCTGTCTCCTGCAGCCCCCCCCCCTTTGATTTGAAGTCACCAGCCGCCACTACATATATACATAGATGGAAAAGCAAAAGACAGTGGCTCACTCATATAGAAAAACTCAAACACACACACACGCACATAGGGTGGCCACCTTTCGTCGTGGTTAAAACCAGAGTAAAGCCACACCCCTCGCATCACCAGTAACGCTGCCCATCTCACCCCCCCCCTCTCCCGACCACATTCCGCCCATTTTGTGACATCACGACGACAGCAACCGGCAGGGAACGCCCTCTTTTTCCATTCCTGCTGTGTGCTTTCTTCTGATTTACTATGCTTTTCTGTAAAAAAGCATAGTAAATCAGCCGATTTACAAACTCTGATAGTCTGTTTCCTTTCTGAAACAGGATACTGGAGTTTTTTAGTGGTTTCCAGACTACCGGAGAATCAGTTTGATTTCCGGATAGTCCGGAAAAAAAATGGAGGGGTGGCAACCCTACACACACACACACACACACACACACACACACACACACACACACACACAGTACCAAAGTAAATAACTGCAATACCAGCAGTTAAAAGGATTCCTTTTAACTGCTGGTATTTCAGTTATTTACTTTGGTACTGTTTTGTTTCTGTTTTATTTTTTCTCCCTCTCTTTAAATGCAGTTTGCCACAACCACGTTTTGTGAGGGGGGAAAAGTGATAGAAGTTTATTTTTTCTTCTATCTCCTATATTTGCCCTACATGGTCAGATGTTTCCTCCTTTCTGTCATATATCAAAAAGTATGTGTTCCCCTTCCTAATCCCTACTGCTAATTCCCTTTCAACGTGCACCTTCACTTCTGTTTCACTTCTGCTGGCCTCTTTTTTGTGTGGTGTTTTCCTTTCCTTCCACCCCTTTCTTTAGTTCTGCCTGGTGTATGTCTTCACTTTTGCTCTAATCACTGGCTTTGCTAATTTTCCTTTCTGTTTGCATTGGGATTTGCTCATATCCCCAAGTACTCTATTCTTGACCCATACATATAAATTGTTTACCCGTTTACTTTTCTCCCAGTTTCTTAATCAATCTTTTACCTCTCCCTAAGTGCATCATAATCCTAAAATCGCACTTCATTGCCGTTGTCTTTGAATTCTTGTGCAAACTGGGCAAGTTAGACAGAAAACTATTCTTTTTCTGCTGACATAAATATTTAATGCAATATGCACTCAGTTTTGCCATAAATATTTTGGTTTTGTCATTTGTATAGTTACACAACAGAAGCTAAGTTTCTGTAGTTCCTCTGCAACTACAGCATTGCGTTGGTTGTGATGCACAACAAAGGTAATTTCTGTAATGCAAAATATTTGTTAATCATTTGTACTGTACAAATGATTGCAAGCTCTGATACTCAGAAAATGCATTTCATTTGAAGTTGATATCTAACTAGGTTTAACTCGGTAATTTGCTAGAAAGACTAGGGTGTTTGTGGCAAGGAACTTAAGTAGCTGGACAATGCATCAATTACAAGTATGTAAAAAAGGATTTTGGATTTGTGGACAAATCAAAACATTTTCGGCAGTTGTCATTTTATAAGTGTAAAATCTGATTCCCTGAGCTGCAGTGATCTCTAAGTTGAATGATACATTTTGAAAGCTGGACTACTGAAGGCATAGCACTCCCGTTGAAGCCACAGTGTTCACTTTCCTATTTTGTATAACATCATTCACTTTTATTATGAACGAAACCAAACTCTCACATAGCAGATTTGTTTAAATGCTCTAGAGCTGTGAAGATTGATAGTAATTGTTCTGAAAGTGTACTCAAAATGTTCACATGGAATAATGCGTAGATGTCTGTGCAGCTGTAACCTCTAAACTACTTGCTTCCAGGACCTTTTTGTATTCCATTTCATTCCTGTTTGACTTCTGATAGAATCGTCATTTTTTCTGTGTTTACTGTGCAAGCAGTAGTTGAAATACTGCTGCCAATATAGAGATCACATCACATTGTTAAAATAATTTCTGCTGATGCACTTAACAGAGTTACAGCTAACAGCTTAATTAGTTGCTAAGGTAACCAGCTGTAGACATTTACATAATATTGACCTGGGCTTGATTATTAATGTCTGCCTTTACTTTCATTTGAACGGAAAATCAAAACTAAGATTTCGTTCTCTCTCCTTCTGCACCCTGCAAGTATTGCAGTGGCATGAAAGCTAGTAGTGGCATGCGATTTGCCGAATTTTCTTTACCCTCAATAACTCCCTTTGCAAGCCAATCAAAAAAAACAAAAAGCGAAGCTGGCACTGTTCAATGCAAAACAGCAGAACAGTTGGCTAAGCTGATGTTAAGTGCAGAGTATTCCGCACAATCAGGAGCACTTGGCTGCTTAGCCCATATCTCCAGTTTTGCCTACAAACCCATTCGCACATTTGCAAATTCTTCATTTCCATGTTTCCATCTCTTTCCCTCCCATAAATCTTATAGGTCCCACCATTGTTTTTCCTCTTTAAATCTCACATTGTTTTAGCAAGAATTTATGTCAGCATAGGCTAGACATATATTTTTTTATAATTTACATGGTTAGACATCACTTCATAGGAAAGTATAAAATACTGCCTAACTAATTTGAAATGACAG
Source organism: Protopterus annectens (assembly GCF_019279795.1). Lineage (NCBI taxonomy): Eukaryota > Metazoa > Chordata > Ceratodontiformes > Protopteridae > Protopterus > Protopterus annectens. Next base: position 886,308,156 of record NC_056726.1, on the reverse strand, counting down.
CTGTTTCAGCCACAGATGAAGAGCTGCTATACTTTACTGGCAATGTTCATACTTAGCAAATTGTGTAGAAGAGACTGGAAGCTATGTGCACTTAAAAGAACCCTGCTATTTAATAATCTGAGGAATCATGAAGTTGATGGAGCCAGTGGATGTAGTTTTCCTGTTTTCCTCTGCTTGTCAAGCTATCCAACATGCCTACATGATGTTTGCTATCAGATGTGTTTCTGTAACTAGAACTGTTAAATATTTCAGTGTCCCAATAAGTACTGTCTTCATATTTCTTCAGTACATTTAAAAGTATACTCTTCTGTTTCATGCTTCTTTCACTACCTGCTTAGTTTACATGTGCGTCATCGCAGCACACTCCTTCAACTCACCAGTTTTCGAAAGATGAGCATCAGAACAGCCGTACACAACTGGTGAGTCTAAAACACTGAAAAACACATAACATATGCCAACGCCACAGTTGTACCCCAGTGGACAAAATGGGAGAAACCCTGAAAAGCGCTCCTCTGACTCACACAGCCAAACACATAGTGGTGAAACACACTATGGCAGTACATCTTCAAACTAAAACTCCTCAGTACCTACTTGTTCTGCAACTGTTCATCTTAACCATCGTTTTATGACTTATCTTGCCTATGATTTTCCAGTCAGTGTTCAACAAGACAAGTGGTTACCAGATTGCCTCATCTTTCTTATCTCCTTTATTTTTGTAGATTAGTTTTACTTCACCCTTTTAACAACAAATTCACTTCTTCCATTTGAGTAATCACTGATCTATCTGCTAAGATAACTAACTGCAAAAGTTCTATTTTCTTGTATGAACTTCATTCTGTACCATCCTACCCAGGCACATTATTAAGGTTTATTTTTAAACAAAGCTGTCTTTGTTCTTACCTACTATCTGTCCATTAGTTTAATGTCTGTCTTCCCTTCATATCGCCCACTTCAGACTTCTGTTTTTAAAAAATAATCATGCCTGTATCTAGTAAATGAATCTTACCCTTTCCATCATTACCTTTCCATTCCCTGGGTAGCTTGCTTATAAATGCATTGTTTTCTATCAGCTTTGGCTGAAAAGGGTGACATTCTCACTTTATCTTTACTAACCTAATTTCTTCTGTCTATGGTCTTATCTCTTCACCTCCTAAACCAAAGAACTTAAAGAATTCTTTGATTCTTTTTACTATAATTTCACCTCATTTTGAGCCCCGAGTACTTGCAACCTTCTTTATATACCTAAACTAACCAAATTTTAACCATACTGAGAAATCCAAGCATGATGTCATTTTTATTAAGCCAGAATGCTCTTTCTTAAGTAAACTTATTCCTTTTGTAAAAAATCATTCAAAAAATAATCATCGGTACTTGCGTATTATCGCAACCACATTCTAAACGACATCTCACTTTTCCGTAATTTCGCAGAATCTGCTGATGTTTACCTCATAATTTTCAGGTTGTTCCTAATAAAGTGTTTTGTTTTCTGGCAGTTTTTGAGGATTGAATCCTCAATTTTTTTTTTGGTTTCCCTAATAAAATATTTGGTTTTCTGGCAATCTTTGAGGATTGAAGTGCCTAAGTAATGACATACCCTTTAATGTAGACTTCCTATCATTCAATAAAATGCATGCTAACACAAACTGTGTTATTGTAGCAGCTTTCCAAGTTTGTACTAGCAATGTCTAAATATCTTGCCTGTTTTTTCTTTTATCTACCCTGTCCCCCCACTGTTATGTTTTGTGTTTGGGCAGATATGTTGAACTCGAAGGTTTGGAGGTATGTGTAACTGTTAGAAAGATACTGTGGTTCATCAGAAACAGAAACTATTCTTGATGCATCTTGTCAAATTTCTACCTCCTGATGGCATTACCATTCGGGGGTCTACCAGCATCTTTCTTTCTTGTTTTAACACATATTTTTTATTCTGTTATAAACAGCCCTGAAGAACACGAGGAGTTACAGTGATTAAAACGTTGCCGTGATCAAACAGCGTTACATAAGAAGTGGAAGAAAAAGTTAACTGAAAGCAAAGTTGAATATCAGCAGGAGTTCCTGTCAGAAAAATAAAGATCACACAGTGCGAGTTGCATGCTGACTAGCATAACATTTTAAAATATCTTCATGTAGTCTACTTAACACCGAAAGTGTGATAAGAGACCTTGGGACACAGGTGGACAGTATTCTCTCCTTTGATAATCACATCGCCACAATAGTCAGCAAATTTTTCTACGTGGCACACCTCATCACAAAAGGTTTCTCATTCAGAAAAAAAGAGGTCATTGTTCCCCTCTACTCATCACTCATTAGACCCATTATAGAGTAGAACGTCCCTTTTGGTATGTACCTCACAAGACATCTACAACAACTGGAAAGTGCGCAAAAATACCTCACAAAGAGGATTACTGGCCTCAAACAGATGCCTTACGCAGACCGACTCAAAAGACTCCAGCTTTACTCAGTCGCATATCGCCTACTCAGAGGCGATCTCTGCCTAGCATACAAAGCTATGTCAACCCCAGAGCTGTTGGACATGCTTCACTTAAAGAAATCCCAATCCCTCCGAACTACACACTCTAGGGACCTAAACCTTGTCACCACAATAAACAGAACATGCTGGAGGGATAGATTCCTGTCCCAGAGACTTCCCATACTCTGGAACAGACTACCTATCTATGTCAAAAAGAGCTCCTGATTAGCACTCTTAAAGAAAAATCTTGATGATTGGATGGGTAATAGGAAATTCACCCCGGGGATCACTTCTGTGGTTCTGCTTGACAAGGGCACAGGAAAATAATTTTCTTGGGTGGCGAAAGCCAGGGTACCTTTTTGGCTAGGCTTGTATAGGCCCTAGGGCCAATAGCCTAGTACCTACCTATGAACCTATGTGTTCAGTATCCACGTACTTTGTGTTTTAAACATTACATCCTAAAAAAGGTGGATGCTCTTTCCCAAAGGAAATGATAGCTTGATGGGCTGCCACAATACATCAGCTGCGAGTCGTTTAGAATGTGGTTGCGATAATACGTAAGTACCAGATAATCATCAAAATAAAACTTCCACTGCCTGTGGTACTTATCCCAGTACCTGTAACTTTAATCCCCAGTGTCTTGGGTTAAAAAAAAACATTTAGCACCTTCCTGTTACTTTCTAGACCAGTGCTAAGCTTACTAAAATATAATTCACCTTCATTTCTAAATTCTGTCTTTTATACATACACTATTAAGTACTACAACACTTCATCACCGTTTGATTTAAAATTATTCTTGCCATATTCAGCTCCTTTCTCATCATTTTGTTTCCTGAAGTAGTATAACAGTTAAAATCCACACAAAAACTGCATCACCTTGTTTGTACATATAAATTAGGCCTAATCATCTAATACTTCCTGACATAATTTATGTATCCATACATAATAATCTGAACCCTTTACTTTCTGAACCTCCCAGAATGCTCTTCCCTTTACAATGGCAGGCTTGTTCCTTATTTTAAAGACTTATCCTTTTCAATAAAATTGCCACACCTTAGCACTGTGATTGTAATACCAGAATGGCAAGTAAATAAGACAGATACTGTGCATGTAACTAACCCTCATGATGTCTGTATTCATAGGGTACTGTGGAAGGCAAGTGTACCACATGACATGATCGTCTTGCAGTTTCTCATTAGTATTTAAAGATATATACCTAATTTTCTATAATCCATCATTTTCTTTTTAGTTATGTGTTTGTGTGTCTGTGTGTGTGTGTGTGTGTGTGTGTGTGTGTGTGTGTGTGTGTGTGTGTGTGTGTGTGTGTGTGTGTGTGTTGACTGTACCTTTCATTGATTT
>NC_056726.1:886144327-886299327 GCF_019279795.1 Protopterus annectens | reverse complement strand
TAGGGGGAAAACTAGCACTTTTTTTTTCTCAAAACTGGGACCTAATCACCCAGGACAAATGGGTCTTGAACATAGTGTCACAAGGTTACAGGTTCCACTTTCACACCCTGCCAAGGGCAAATGGTATGCCAGACCTTCCAACAAATCAATGGGCAGAGGCACAAAAACAGGTTTTATCCCTCATGGACATGAGGGCCATTCAGCAAGTACCACAGCAAGAGCAGGGACAAGGATTTTACTCAAGATTTTTCTTGGTGCCCAGAAAGGACACAGCCTGGAGGCCAATACTGGACCTATCAATTCTAAACACATACCTGGATATTCCAAAATTCAAAATGTTGACTCTGCAGCAGCTTCTGCCCATGCTGGGCAAGAAGGCTTGGCTTGTAACTTTAGACCTAAAAGAGGCATACCTGCATGTCCCAATCAGACAATCATGCAGAAGATACCTCAGATTCATAGCTGGCTCAATGCACTACCAATTCCCTGCACTGCCCTTTGGCTTATCTACTGCGCCCAGGGTCTTCACAAAATGCCTGGCGCCAGTAATTGCATTCTGCAGACAAAGAGGAATTAAAATATAGCCTTACTTGGACGACTGCCTTATTCAAGCAGAGAACAAGGACATGCTACTACAGCATCTGGCATTTGTAAAAAGATTATTAACATGCCTAGGGTACACAGTAAACGAAAAGAAATCAAAACCTGTACCTTCACAAGAGATAATATTCGTGGGTGCAAGCTTAAATACAACTGCCCAGATGGCTTATCTCACGCCAGACAAAGGCAACTGACTACTTATTTCACAAAGTTGGCAACAAACACCCAGTTAACTGCAAGAAAACTTCTGCCGGCTTTGGGCTTTATGGCGTCATGCATTCTGCTAATTCCATATGCAAGACTGCATATGAGGAAACTACAATGGTATCTAAAAAGTGTTTGGACTCAACATTGCTACAGCATGGAAACAATAATTGCACTCATTCCCTGCCTGCAACAGGAGTTTTGATGGTGGGCAAAGGCCTGTCACCACAACAAGGGACAGCCATTCACCATACCCCTAGCCAGGCAGTCATTGACAACAGATGCATCGGATTATGCCTGGGGGGCCCACATGGCAGGAAGATGTATTCAGGGCTCATGGTCCGCAATCCAAATGCATCTACATATCAATGAAAAAGAGATGCTAGCTGTTCAAAATGCCCTGACAGCCTTCAAGGACCTATTTCATCCAGGACACCTACTGATAAAGACGGACACTACTACAGTCATGTGGTACATAAACAAGCAGGGAGGTACACATTCCTACCCCCTTTGCAGACTAGCCATGACTTTGTGGGACACAGCATTGACTTACCAAGTACATCTGCAAGCATAATTCCTGTCAGGAAAGTTAAATACTCTGGCAGAAGAACTAAGCAGAAACCTCATGGATCCCCACAAGTGGAAATTGGATCCACAAGTATTCAACATGATAACAAGGAATTGGGGATGCCCAAACATAGATCTATTTGCCTCCCCTCACAACTGCCAACTACAGAGATTCTGCACAAGGACTTATCACAAGCAAGCATGGAAAGTGGATGCTCTATCTTTCAGCTGGAAAAACTTATCAGTATATGCCTTTCCTCCACTGCCTCTCCTCCCCAAGGTACTCCTAAAGGTCAGACAAGAGAAGCCAAAAATGATACTGATTGCCCCAGACTGGCCCCGCCAGCACTGGTACCCGATCCTAAGGAACTTGGCTCAATGCCCAGCATAGACATTACCTCAAATTCCTCATTTACTGACCCAACAGAACAATCAGATCCTGCACAACCAACTCAGGACCTTAAATTTGGCAGCATGGTGGATAATGTAACTTTTCAAAGCATCCCTCTCTCTAAAGCAGTGATGGATGGTATCTTGGAGGCCAGGAGGCCCAGTACCAAAAAATGTTATGCAGAAAAATGGAAGAGATTCTGTGCTTGGAACCAGGCACAAGGACTTGACATCACTGTTCCAAATATCCCTCAGATTTTGCAATACTTAACTGAGATGCTGGACAAAGGACTATCCTTTTCATCGATTAAGATTCATGCCTCTGCCATTTCAGCTCATTACAATACAGAGCCACCTATTTTCTCTCATCCTTTATTAAGGCAGTACCTCAGAGGAGCCAAAAACTTACGACCTTCACGGAGATCACCAATACCAGCAAGGGACCTCAATTATGTCTTGGAAAAACTCACTCTGCCTCCTTTTGAACCAGCCGCTACAGCTGATATAAAATGTTTATCATGGAAAACAGCTCTGCTCCTAGCAATAACCTCTGCAAGACAAGTCTCAGAGCTACAGGCACTCATGGCTGTGGAACCTTTTATCATTTTCCATCCAGATAGGGTTTCTCTAAGGACAAACCCCACATTTATGCCTAAGGTAGTGTCCAGTGTGGCCCTCAACCAAACTATTCATTTGCCTACCTTTTATCCAAACCCACAGAATAAGGGTGAGAAACTTCTGCATTCTTTGGACATACACAGACAACTGCACTTCTACTTGGACAGGACCAAAGCTTTCAGAAAGACTGAGCAATTACTGGTAGCATATGCTGCAGGATCACAAGGAAAGGTTATCTCAAAGCAGGCTGTTTCAAAGTGGATAGGTCACTGCATTCGTTTATGCTATTCTCAACATAGCAAGTCAGTGCCTAAGGGCATTAGGCCACATTCAACCAGAGCAGCAGCCACTTCAGCAGCCTTCCTCAGGGGAGTCCCAACCAAAGACATTTTAGAGGCTGCAACTTGGAGTTCAGTGCACACTTTTACAAAGCACTACCACTTACCACTCTACTCCAAATCCAGGGCAGGTTTTGCCACTGCAGTTCTGCAGGGCCTCATTGCCACTCCTAATCCTATTTAGTTCCAGCCTCCCAACCTTAGCTTTGGGATTCAACCCAATTGTAATGACCAACAGTGAAACACGATGAACATAGTACAGTTGTGTACCTACCATAAATGTAAATGTTCGAGTGTATTCACTGTTGCAGTCCAGGTTACCCACCCACCATCCCCCTTATCTTGCTGGACCTTATCTATACTTCTCTATTCTGTACAACCTATGTGGTGTATTTGCTTGTAGATGAAGGGAACTTGTTACTTGGTGTATGCATGCTTTATAGACATATTTTTAGCCTACCCTTTTGGGGGCACTTGACATCTGGAGCAAGAAAAACTGAAGAAAATGGAGTTGGCTGCATCTTTTATACCCCTGGCGCACTGATGTCAGGGAGGAGGCGACAGCAACCGAAGCCGGACCTAGACTTTGGAATTCAGGCCGACTGCGGGTAGCCTGCCAGCAGGATAACCCAATTGTAATGACTGCAACAGTGAATACACTCGAACATCTACATTTATGGTAGGTACACAACTGTACTTTCCTTTACTCTAAATGTAAAAAAAAAGCTTTCAGTGCTTTGCAAGTGAGGAAGTGCAAGCTGAGTGATCAAGTTTTGCTTTTCCATACTTAAAGCTTGCTACAAATATCTGTAATCAGCATTGGGATTGATCCTCTTCTGTACTCCCTGAGATACAGAGTTCATAGGTAGTTAGTAGATATCATGTACATGAGACCATTGAGGAGTTTAGCCTGCTTTCACTAGATTTCTATATGGCAAGTAACTTACTCAGAGTCACACAGTAAACGACTAGAGACTAAGTGATTCAAACCCTAAACTACAGGAAGCAGCTAGTTAACATTAACAGCACACAGCATTACTCTTCTATGCCAAACGCCGTACTGGCTCAAATACACTGAAGAGTAGTGGACCTAGGACACACCCCCTAAAGTATTCCTTTAGTCACTTTCCTAATACCTAACCCTAAAGTATTCCTGCAGTCACTTTCCTAGTACCTAACAATGTTTCCCTCACCATAACCCTTTGTGTCTTACCTCTCAGCCTTGCAGCTACCCAGTTCCTCAGTCTTGGCCCTACCACCAACCCCTTCTATATCTAATCCTGATACTGTAGGAACTCTGCCACAAGGGCCAACTCCCAAACGTTTTCACTGAGAATTTTTTCTGTGTACAATTTAAGCAAATTTAACTTGAAGAACCTTGCTGTCAAATACTTGTCTGCTTCTGCTGGAAATTAGAATTAACATCCCCCCAAATGAGTAGTCCTTACACTCTAAGGACCACTTACTAAGTTCGACACTATCCTTTCTCTTGACCAATACCTTACATTATATATGCCAGTTACATTTTCTCCCTAGCTGCCAGGTTTCTGCATTCAGAAAATGAAAGAAAACCTGTTCTACTTTGTACATCTGTGTTAATTGCTTTGTACTGGCTATAAACTAACTAATCTCTGTTATAATTTGACCCGAATTCACCATTACCCTCTCTTAATACTTACTACATACACATTTCACTCTTATTCTCTAACCCTACCAAACAACCTTACTACTGTCATGCAAACACTCCTGTTTCTTTTTACCTAGTTTCCAACTTCCATTTAATCTTTTAACACCATTCCCAAATACCTTTCTCCCTCCCATACTGCTTTGCACTATATTCATTCATAGCCACACCCCTCCATAACAACAGCTATTTGATCTACATTGTATCTCCTACTTTCCCCAAATAAACCCTCACTTCTTCCTATTTTAACTACATCCTCATATTCTAGACGTTTAAACTCCTGTAATCCTTGTGTTCCTGAGAAGATACGAGGGGAGCCTAACTCTCTTCCTTCAAAGAAAATATTTCATTCCTGCCTACTCGCTATCAGCTTTCATACTGTACCACCAATAAATATCCTTCTGCCCTGTAACTTTTTTCCTTCCTGATCCCTACTTTCCTACCTGCCAACTCTAACATACAGATCCCTGTAATTATCATGCTACTACTCCGCATATCCTCCATTCTTCTCCTACTACTGGGCCATCTCTAATCCTACCATGACTCTGTAGTAGATCTCAACATCTGTTCAACTTTGTCCCAGCCACCTATTCATAATTCCTTCCTACACTCTCCACACATCGCACCAAACATATTTAATGATGCCCCTCATCTTTACTCCAAATGTAGACTGAATAACACCATTTCATATCAAACCAAAACAAAATTAAGTGGAAAAATACTCTCTAAAAAGCAAGTATGAAGAATTCCTCAATATACTAAAGTCTTCCTAGGAGGAGATATTCATCTTAATCCTGGCTCCACCTATCACAATGAAGATCAAGACAATTCTCTTCCACAGACTACTGTAGCCCTACAGCGGTCATCCCCCAACACCATTAATCTGACTTTTATTGCCATAAATATTAGAAGTATAAGAATCCTTTCCAAAAACAAATATGCATTATTCCCTAATATGCTAAAATCCTTTGAGGAGATATTCACCCTAATCCTGGCCCTACCTATCACAATGAACACAAAGATAATTCTGCTCCACATACTTCTGTGACCCAAAAAGAGCCAATCCCTCCTGGTGAACCAATTTTTGCTACAATAAACGTTAGAAATATAAGAAATAAAATTGCTGAACTACACGCCTGGATCATCCCACATAGGTTCATAGGTGGGTTCTAGGCTACTGGCCCTAGGGCCTATATAAGCCTAGCCAAACGGTACCCTGGCTTTTGCCAACCAAGAAAATTATTTTCCTGTGCCCCTGTCGAGCAGAGCCACAGAAGTGATCCCCGGGATGAATTTCCTGTCTCCCATGCAATCATCAAGATTTTTCTTGAAGAGTGCTAATGAGGAGCTTTGTTTGATATAGATAGGTAGTGTGTTCCAGAGTATGGGAAGTCTCGGGGACAGGAATCTATCCCTCCAGCATGTTCTGTTTATTGTGGTGACAAGGTTTAGGTCCCTAGAGCGTGTAGCTCGGAGGGATTTGGATTTCTTTACATGGAGCATGTCCAACAGCTCTGGGTTTGACATAGCTTTGTATGTTAGGCAGAGATCGCCTCTGAATAGGTGATACGCGACAGAGTAAAGCTAGAGTTTTTTGAGACGGTCTGAGTAGGGCATCTGTTAGAGACCGGTAATCCTCTTTGTGAGGTATTTCTGTGGCCTTTCCAGTTGTTGTAGATGTCTTGTGAGGTACATACCAAACGGGGCGTTGTACTCTATAATGGGTCTAATGAGTGATGAGTAGAGGGGAACAATGACCTCTTTTTTCCTGGATGAGAAACCTTTTGTGATGAGGTGTGCCACGTAGAAGGATTTCCTGACTACTGTGGCGATGTGATTATCAAAGGAAAGACTACTGTCCACCTGTGTCCCAAGGTCTCTTATCACACTTTCGGTGTTAAGTAAACTACCGCCTATGTGGTAGTTCATGGGTACAGAGTTTTTACCAAAAGGGATGACAGTGCACTTTTTGGCATTGAGCTTGAGGCCATGGCTTTGACACCAGGCATCTGTCTCAGTGAGGCCCTTTTGTAGGATGTCCACATCGTTAGGAATTTTGATTATGGCTCCTAGTTTGCAGTGCTCTGCGAACTTTGTTAGCCAAAGACCTTCTGTGTTAGCCTGTACTTCAGAGAAGTAGATACCAAACAGGAAAGGACCTAGGACTGAACCCTGTGGTACTCCACTTGTCACTGGTCTGAAGTTGGATTTAGAGTCTGCTACTTTCACGGTGTGGGTTCTGTCAGTGAGCAGGTTGGCAACCCCTCTTGTGACATAGGGATTTATACCTAGTTTAGTGAGTTTGTCTATAATTCCAGAGTGGGGGATGGTGTTGAAAGCCTTGGCGAGATCTAGATAGGCTTTGTGAACCACCTTACCCTCGTCTACGGCTTTGGTGACCTCTTCAAAGAAGTCTATCAGATGGTTTAGGAGACATGATCTGCCTTTTACAAACCCAAACTGGGTAGGGTCCAGAGTTTAGAGATTACCAATGTCATTGTTTATAAGTTCCATGATGATACGCTACATAGCCTTGCAGACCAGGCTCGTCAGGCTAATGGGGCGGTTGTTCCCGGGGTCCATGGTGGCTCCCCCTTTGTGGAGTGGGATAAACGTTGCTGTGCACCATTCAGTGGGCACAAAGCCTGAGGTGAGGCTATGACTGAACATGGTACTTAGGTGGGGTGCCAGTTCGTTCTGTAGTTCATGTAGAGCGCAGCTGGGATGTTGTCAGGTCCCATGGATGCTGTGTTCTTGGCTTTGGAGAGTGTGTTTTTTACCTGTGCAGCCGCGATTACAGGTACTTTGCATTCTTCTAGTATAGAGATGGGCCCTTTAGGGGATGAGGGGTAAAGTTAGCACTGAACCTATTTGCCAGGATGTTGGCAATATCAGTTGGTTCTGTATATTTAGTGCCATTGTGCTGTAACTCAGAGCAGATCTGAGTGTTGCCATTGAGATTCTTGACATAGCTATAGAATGCTTTGTGGTTGTCTTTATAATCAGTGGTGATTTGTTTTCGTAACTAGCTTTGGAGGATTTTATGAGGGGTCTCAGCTTCTTACTGAGGCTGACCACGGAGTTCCTCCAATCATGGGATATTACTCTTTTTTGCAACAGTTTCTTTCTTCTGTTGTAGAGTTTGTTTATAGCAGGGGACCACCAGATTGGCTTCCTTTTTTTGGAGGATAGCATCTTGGTTCTGTTAGGGATTGCATGATCCATACAGTCATGTAAGTACTTATAAAGTGCAATTGTATAGGATTCAGCAGTCATATCTCTATTTTCCATCAGAATGGGTGTCGTGAAGTTTGTCACTTCTGTCTTAAGAAATGTGAAGTTGGCTTTGAAGACATTTTTTACTGTGGTTTCCCTAATGGGGGGTGGGGGTGAGATGTGGATGCCTAGGGTGATTTGCTTGTGGTCAGATCTGACCAACGAGGAATTGACCTCTGGTGTGGAACACCAGTTGCCCACGTTGGTAATGACCAGGTCTAGGATATTGCTGCCCCTGGTGGGGGTGTGGATAAGTTGATCCAAGGCACTGGAATTTATGAATTCCAGAAAACGTTGAGTACAAGTGTTGGTACATGAGTAGTTTTCCCAATTAATGGTGGGGTAGTTGAAATCGCCCATTATTAGGGTGTTAGGTTGTACCCTTATATTTTCCAGTGTATCAAGAAATGAGGAGTGGGAATCCTGAGGCATGGTGGGGGATCTGCAGTAAGCTACAGTTTGCATTGCGGTCTTGCCCAGAGTTAGTTGCAGTTGGATAATCTCAGATGCATTATGCTGAGCAGCTGGCCTGGAGGTGTGGATATCATTAATGAATATGGACACGTCTCCGCCTTTAGTGCTTCGGTCCAAGTTAAGTGGCTGAAAGGTGTGGTATGAATTATATCCTGGTAATGCAGGGGTACTCTCTGGAGCCTTGAACCAGGTCTCTGTCACTGCACAGATGCAGATGTTCTCCATTTTAAGGAGTGCCTCGAGTGAGTGCATTTTGAGGTTTAGACTTGTAGCATTAAATAGCATTACTCTCAGATTTTTCTTGCTTGTACCTGTTATGGTGGTGAATTTGTCATTTAAATCTTGCCTTAAAAAGACATTATAGGGGTGGCAAGAGCCTTAGCCAGTATCTGGAATCCCAAGGGCGACAGGTGCAATCCATCTCTGGCAAACCATCGTGGTTTGTTGATCATGTCATCCCAGGCAGACAGATACTGGATCCCCTTAGAGTAACACCAGAAGCGTAGTCAATTGTTGAAGTCAATCATTTTGTCCTTGTACTGTGGTATATCATTCTGGGTGATGGCAGGATGCTACTCGGGGCTAGGGTCATACCTGCCTGGTCTACAAGATCAGAAAGCTCCTCCATTTCTCTTTTCATGTAGTCCAGGGAGGTACATCTCAGGTCATTCACACCAACATGGACAATGACAGAGTCATATTTGTACTTTCTGTGGAGTGACCTGATGCATTATGTGGCGGATCCTGGCACCTGACAGGCAGCTGACAGTAACTTTCTCCTTGTTTAGCCTGGTGAGTGGAACATCAATGTGACTGACTATAGAGTCACCTGTGACTAGAGTGTTGGGTACATTGTTATGCCTTATGGGCTGTGGTTTAGTGGCACACTGAGTTTGTGGGCTGTGTATCATTTGGGTTGTGTTGGGGGTGGAGGTTGCTTGTGTTTCTGCTTTGGAGTTTCCTGTTGCTTGGGTAGATTTTTTTTGAGAGCCTCCGCGAATATAGGTGTGTGTTTTATGTTTCTATGTGTGTGTTTTGGTGGTGTAGGTTTTGAGGGACTATGTGATGAGTGTTGTGTGGTACAAGTGTTTACCTTCTCCTCTTGACTGTCTAGTCCAGTCCTGGGTGAAGAGAGCTTTGCTTCCAGTTTGGTTATATAAGTGCATCTCTCACAGGTTGTAGTGTTGGGTGGTAGGAGGAGAGGGTTGTCTGTGTACATGAGGCAATTGCTGCATTGCCCCAAGATGCCCAGATTCATCAGGTAGACAGGAGAAAACACAGGGAGCTGACCCTTAAGACATGTGTGGATAGGTGCTTATTTATTAAGTACTAAAAACTGTTTTCCTCTAGACAAGTGAGGAAAGTTGAGTGATGTAGTAATTTGTAGCTTATTTAGTGCTTACAATGAGTTCTGAACAAGTGCTGAGCTCAAAGAAACAGATTTGAGTACTGAAACTAGAAAACTGGCTAGTTCTAAGAAACAAAATTAAGCTAGAAGGCTTCCCTCCAACACAGAAAGGCTTGGGGGCTCAGAAGCTTACAAACAGCCCTGGATACAGCAAATCTGTATCTGGACTAGACAATGTATAGGAAACGCAGGAAACAAGCTTCAAATTTTTTTTTTTTTTTGTAAAGTGGAAAGGAGGAGCAGAAGCTAATTGGGTTGGCCTTCTCAAATGTTCTCCCTGGAATAGGTAGAATGAGGTAATGAGACTAGACTGGGAGGAGTGTCCCAAAACAAATTTACAATAGGGGCGGGCAACTGCAAAGCCACACAGGATACCAAGAGGGAGGGAGCATAGGAAACAAAAATCAGAACAAACAAACCCAACCAGATACTTAACAATTGTAGAAAATTCTACTAAATACCTCACACACAGTGAGTAAAATAAAAGTGCTACAAATAACTCAGAAATAAGCAAAAAACAGGATACTTAATGTTATATATCACAGATTAGTTAGCTCAGAGCCCTTCCTCTGATTAGCTCAGTATGAAATGGCAGAAAGAGTCACACGTTCATAGGTTCATACTAGGCTATTTGCCCTAGGGCATTTATAAGCCTAGCCAGAGTGTGTTTGGCTTTCGCCACCCATTTTAAATTAATTTTGCTATGCCCTTTTTCGAGGTTAGTATACTGTGCCTCTGTCTAACAGTGACACAGAAGTGATACCCGGGGTAAACCTACGATCTCCCATCCACTCATCAAGATTCCTCTTGAAGAGAGTCAATGAGGGACTCTGCCTAACCTGGACTGGGATTTTATTCCAGAGTGAAGGGAGCCTCTGGGTTATGAATCTGTCCCTCCAGCATGTCCTATTTATTTCAGTGCTGAGGTTCAAGTCTCTCAAGCACGTAGCTCGATGGGATTTGGATTTTCTGAGGTGCAGCATGTCCATTAATTCCGGGTTGGACATGGCTTTATACGTCAGGCACAGATCACCTCTGAGCAGGCGATATGCCACTGAGTAGAGCTGGAGTTTCTTTAACCAGGCAGCATATGGCATCTGTTTAAGCCCTTTGATCCTCTTGGTGAAGTACTTTTGGGGTCTTTTCAGTTGCTGTAGGTGTCTGGTAAGGTACATCCCAAAAGGGGCATTGTACTCAATTATGGGCCTGATGAAGGATGAGTAAAGCGGCACAATGACCTCCCCTGATCTAGATGTGAATCCCTTCATGATTAGGTGGGCTATATAAAATGTTTTTCTAACCACTTTGGTCATGTGGTTGTCAAATGAGAGATTGCTATCAACTTGGGTCCCCAGGTCCCTAATTACTTCTTCTGTACTTAATGGATTACCACCTATGTGGTAATTTGTGGGTACTTTGTTTTTGCCAAAGGGGATGACTATACACTTTTTGGCGTTTAGCTTGAGGCCATGGCTCTGGCACCAGTTGTCTGTTTCTATGAGGCCCTTTTGGAGGATGCTTGTGTCGGCTGGAGAGTCTATTATGGCGCCCAGTTTGCAGTCATCTGCGAACTTGGTCAGCCACAGTCCTTCCGTGTTGGCCTGTACCTCCGAGAAATATATACCGAACAACAGAGGTCCCAGGACTGAGCCTTGTGGGACGCCACTTGTAACTGGTTTGGAGTCTGACATGGCTCCAGCAGTTCTAACCATGTGGGTTCTGTCCTTGAGCCAGTTTGCAACCCATCTAGTGACATAGGGGTTTATATTTAAGCTGGTGAGCTTATCTGTAATGCCCGAGTGGGGTATTGTATTGAAGGCTTTTGCGAGGTCCAGGTAGCCTGTGTGGACCACCTTCCCCTCGTCAATGGCCTTGGTGACTGTTTCAAAGAAATCGACCAGGTTTAAGAGGCAGGATCTGCACTTAAAGCCAAACTGGGTAGGATCCAGTGTCTGTAGGTCCCCAATATCTTTATTTATGAGGTCCATGTTGACCCTTTCCATAGCTTTGCAGACCAAGCTAGTCAGGCTTATGGGGCGATAGTTTACAGGATCCGTTGAGGCACCACCTTTGTGGAGAGGGACCACTGTTGCTGTACGCCAGTCTTTGGGTACATATCCTGTAGTAAGGCTGAGATTGAACAGTAGTTTTAGGTTTGGGTTTAGCTCTTCTTGGCGTTCATGTAGGATGCAGCCCGGGACACCGTCTGGTCCCATTGATGCTGTGTTTTTTGCTTGGGAGAGGGCAGCTCTTACCTGAGCATCTGAGATGTTAGGGGGCAGCACTCTGCTGGGATAGATATTTGCCTTTTTGGTGGGGAGGGGGGGGGAGTTTGCGCTGAACCTGTCAGCTAGGATGTTGGCAATGTCTGTGGGTTTGATGTATTTTTTGTCATTTTGGACTAATTCTGAGCATATCTGGGAATTCCCACCCAGGTTCCTAACATAACTAAAGAAAGCCTTGTGATTATCCTTAGTGTCCTGTGCAATTTTTCTCTCGAAGCTGGCCTTAGACGATTTTATGAGTGCCCGTAGTTTTTGCTAATACTGATCAGAGATGCCTTCCCTTTTTGGGATTTTGCTCTATCATGTAGTAGCTTCCTCCTTCTATTGTATTGTTTGTTTATGGCTGGGTCCACCAGACAGGAAATCTGCCTTTGGAGGATTGGGTCTTGGTTTTACTTGGGATTGCATGATCCATGCATTCCTGAAGGTGTTCATAGAATGAGTTTATAAAGGATTCTGCGGTCTGTGCCGTATTTTCCACAGGTCCGGGGGTTTTGAAGGATTCCACCTCGGTTTTGAGGAGTGTGAAATTTGCTTTAGTGAAGTTTTTCACTGTGGTTTTCTGGGCAGGGGGTGGGGTCGGAATATGAATATCCAGTGAGATTAGTTTATGGTCTGATCTTACCAGTGAGGGATACACTTCTGGTCTGGAGCATAGAGTCCCCATGTTGGTGATGATCAGGTCCAGTATGTTTTCCCCTGTTGTGGGAGTGGTAACAAGTTGTTCGATAGCATTTGAGTTTATAAATTCTAGGAACCTTTGGGCTATGGTGTTGGAGCTAGAGTAATGCTCCCAGTCTATGTTTGGGTAGTTGAAGTCGCCCAATATAATGGTGCATGGAGAGACCTTCATATTTTCCAGTGTTCTCAGGAAGGCCGAGTGGGGTTCCTGGGTTTGGGAGGGTGGTCTGTAGCAGGCTATAAACTGGAAGGCAGTTTTACCCACTGTTAGTTGCACATGGATAGTCTCTGATGCTTCGTGCTGTGCCACCAACCTGGAGGTGTGGGTATCTTTGTGAATAATGATACTCCCCTCCTTTTGTGGTTCGGTCCAAGTTTTGGGGCCGAAAAGCATGGT
Source organism: Protopterus annectens (assembly GCF_019279795.1). NCBI lineage: Eukaryota > Metazoa > Chordata > Ceratodontiformes > Protopteridae > Protopterus > Protopterus annectens. Next base: position 886,286,405 of record NC_056726.1, on the reverse strand, counting down.
ATGAGGTATAACCTGGTAGTGCTGGGGTGGTCTCGGGAGCCTTGAACCAGGTTTCTGTTACTGCACAGATATCGATGTTCTCCATGCTAAGGAGAGTTTTGAGTGCGTGTATTTTGAGGTTTAGACTTCTGGAGTTGAGTAACATTATTCTTAGTTTCTTATCCCTTGTGATACCTATGGAGGTGGGTTTGTCTTTTGAGCCTTGCCTAAAAAAGGCACTATGGGGGTAGGAAGAGCCTTTGCCAATATCCGAAAGCCCAGGGGTGACAGGTGCAAGCCGTCCCTAGCGAAGCATCGTGGCTTGTCAAGCATGTCATCCCAGGCTGACAGGCATTGGATCCCCTTTGAATGACACCAATACTTAAGCCAATTGTTGAAATTGATCATCTTGTCTTCATATTGTGGCATCATTCTTGGTGAGGGTAAGATGCTACTCAAGGTGAGGGTCATACCGGCCTGGGCTACATGCTCAGAGAGCTCCTGTATGTCTCTTTTCGTGTAGTCCAGGGAGGTACGTCTCAGGTCATTCACACCAGCATGGACAATGACTGAGTCATATTTGTACTTGCCTTGGGGTGACCTGAGTGCTTGTGTTATGTGGCGGATCCTAGCGCCCGACAGGCAGCTCACCGTGACCTTCTCCTTGTTCAGCCTGGTGAGCGGGACTCAGTGTGCCTGACGATAGAGTCACCTATTGCAAGTGTATCAGGTTTGTTGTTTAGCCTTAAGGTCTGTGACTGTTCGGCACACTGGCTTTGTGAGCTATGTGTTGCACGTGTTTTGTTTTGGGGTAGCGGTTGCTTGGGTGTCTGCTTTGGAGGTCTCTGCTGCTTAGGCAGACTTTTATTTGGAGCCTCCGAGTATGTTTTTGTGTGTTTATGTGTTTGGTTTGCTGTCGTGGTAGGTCTATGTGAGACTGGAATTGTAGTGTGTGTGGTTTCCTTCTCCTCCTGACTGGTTACGCCAGTACTGAGTTGAGAGAGCTTAGCCTCCAGTTTGGCTATATGGTTGCATCTCTCACATGTGTTGGAATTTGTTGGGAGGAGAAGAGGGTTGTCTGTGTACATGAGGCAGTTGTAACATTAATAGCACAACTCAAAAGTTCCAAAATTCACAAAAAACCAACAGGAGAGCAGGACCAAGATGCAAAAACGGGTTTATTCTGACAGCCTTCAAAGGAATAACCCTTTCCAAACCACATGCACCATTTTATACAAATTTAATTAAATCCACTTAATGAATTAATTGGATAAACACACAGTATATCCAGAATTAGACAGAATTAAAGGGACCAAGCAGAAGGTTTATAAGACACAACAACAAACAGTATTTTAAAATATATTCTATTGTTGCTTAACATTACAAAAAGCAATAAGATATACAGTACATCACTAAATTATCTAATACTGCATAATAGTCAAATTATTTTCTAAATTTAAGCCCTTTGGTTTCAAAGTGCCAAAATTAAGAATAAACATACTTTCCAATTTTAGCAACTTACATAAAAAATTGCCAGCATTATAACTGTCTGGTCTAGCCAAGGCACAGAAAAAGAAAGATTCCAAACTTCCATTATGTGATGCATTAAAATGTTCAGAAACAGGATTTTCAGTTCTACCATTTCTAACATCACCCATGTGTTCCATAATTCTCAGTTTGTCCTATGTAGTACTTAGGTGGAGTACATCCACAGCCCACTATATAAACCACCCCACAAGATCTACAATTGAACATATCCTGAGCTTGATATTTTATGCCATTAATACAACTTCCTGTCAAATTCATAACCTTAGAGCAAACTCTACATTTCCCACATTTGAACATGCCTTTAGTAGATGAAAATACATTTGACATATTTAATCTCATATTAGATTTGAATTTTAACTTTTCTTTTAAATTTGCATATCTTCCATATGAAAAACATACTCTATTTGGAAATAAATGACCAATTTCGTCATTATGACATACTATAGGCCAAAGAAATTCTACTATTTCCTTAAGAGTAGAAGAAAAAGAAGAGTATTTATTCACTAAAAAGATTCTATTCTCTTTATTATTCAAACCTTCTGCTTGGTCCCTTTAATTCTGTCTAATTCTGGATATACTGTGTGTTTATCCAATTAATTCATTAAGTGGATTTAATTAAATTTGTATAAAATGGTGCATGTGGTTTGGAAAGGGTTATTCCTTTGAAGGCTGTGGAAGCCGAGGTACCAGAATAAACCCGTTTTTGCATCTTGGTCCTGCTCTCCTGTTGGTTTTTTGTGCAGTTGTAACATTGCCTCAAGATTCCCAGATTCACCAGCTGGACCGGAGAGGAGATTGACAACTGACCTTTGGACATGCTAGAATAGTATTGGGAATTCTTTTATAATTGAAAAAAAGGGCCAGTGGGGAACAAGGTACTCAAGGGGAGTTTTTGAGGGTGTAGTGCTTTTAATTTTTTAGTGCTGACTTATATAATTGCTTTAGTGAGCAAGTGCCAGGTAACTTAAATGCAATGTGTTAAAGGTAACTTAAATGCAAAAACGACAAACAGTAACTTTCTTTCAAGTGAAACAAGGAAATAAGTACAGTAAGCAATGCAGATATCACTAGGGATCCACAGAAGTGCTGAAAAGCCACATTTTAGGTGGAATTAGCATTTCAGGGAAATAACAAGCAAACAAACAACAAGCATACAAACAAAGCTAGATTCAGCAGGCCTGGATCTAGTCTATGCTACAGCAAACAAGGTGTACCAATTTCAGTAAGAAACAGTTCAAATATGCAGGCACAATAAGCCTTTAACCAGAAATTCCCAGCTCAGAAGGGCAGAGTCCAGCCTCTCCTCCCACAAGAGTGCAGACCACGAACCTTCTTAATGTAAAATAACTGGCCTGAAGCCCAAGTGCTTAAACCAGAACTAATACACTTTCAGAATAACAGACACTGAGCCCTCAATCAGCAGTTCCCAACTTAGAAGGATGTAAGCTACCTGTCCTGCCACCACAGTGCAGGCCACAAACCTTCCTAATGTAAAACAACTGGTCTGAAGCCCAAGTGCTTAATCCAAAAGACTTAGAATGATAGCTACACTTTAATCAAGTTACTACCAAGCAGTAATAAATACAATTGAATACTTTAGAGAATGCCTGGATTAGTGCTCAAGTTATACAAACAAAGCTAGATTCAGCAGGCCTGGATCTAGTCTATGTTACAGCAAACAAGGTGTACCAATTTCAGTAAGGAACAGTTCAAATATGCAGGCACTATAAGCCTTTAACAAGAAATTCCCAGCTCAGAAGGGCAGAGTCCAGCCTCTCCTCCCACAAGAGTGCAGACCACAAACCTTCTTAATGTAAAATAACTGGCCTGAAGCCCAAGTGCTTAAACCAGAACTAATACACTTTTATAATAACAGACACTGAGCCCTCAATCAGCAGTTCCCAACTTAGAAGGATGTAAGCTACCTGTTCTGCCACTACAGTGCAGACCACAAACCTTCTTAATGTAAAATAACTGGTCTGAAGGCCAAGTGCTTAAACTAAAAGGCTTAGAATGAGTTACACCAAGCAGTAATAAATACAATTGAGTACTTTTAAGGTGACGCAAAAGCAAAATAAAGTGGGAAGAAACACAAATACAGTAAAAGCAGATAAATTTTTTTTTTTTTTTTTTGTAAGTGGAAAGAGAGAAAGGAGTAGCAGAAACTAAGCTGATTGGCTTTCTCAAATGTTCTCCCTGTACTGGGTAGAATGAGATAATGTCACTAGACTGGGAGGAGGGCCCCAGATCAAATTTAAACTAGGGACGGGCAACTGCAAAGCCACCAACTATAAAAATACTATACCAACAGGAAGGGAGGGTGGGAGACAAACTGCAGAAATGTTTCTCACAGCTGAAAAGCAGCAGTGAGACTTTAAATGAAAGTTTTAAACAGCTAAAGGAGCCTCTAGAAAAAAGAGTTTAACTGCAAGCTTAAACCTGAAACAACTTTAGAAAAAGCTTGAAAGAACTAATGAGGTGCTTACTCCAAGGCGTAGTCCAGGCAACCCCAGTCAGCCAATGACCACAAACAATTCACTCTCACTGAAATGCTATACTGGCCTTGGCTAAGCTATGATGGCCTGGGACATGTGCTCAGATACACAGCCTCTACTAACAAACTAGGCCCAAAACACAAGCCTGAATATGGACAATGCTACACTACCAGCACTACTTAGGTAGAAAACAATGCAGAAATGTTTAAACAGGTAAAGGATCAAGGAGACTCTAGAGAATGCTTTTAAGTGCAAACAAGTTATATGATACACTCCTAGCAGGAAATCAGAACAAACAAACCCAACCAGATGCTTAACAATTGTAGAAAATTCTACTAAATACCGCACACACAGTGAATAAAATAAAAGTGCTATAAATAACTCAGAAATAAGCAAAAAACAGGATACTTAATGCTATATATCAGATTAGTTAGCTCAGAGCCGTTCCACCTACTTCCTCTGATTAGTTCAGTGTGAAATGGCAGAAACATCACAAGTTAACTTAAGTAACAAAGTTGAAACCTGAAATAACTTTAAAAAAAGCTTGAAAGAACCAATGAGGTGCTTACTCCAAGGCGTAGTCCAGGCAACCCCAGTCAGCCATTGACCACAAACAATTCACTCTCACTGAAATGCTGTACTGGCTTTGGCTAAGCTATGATGGCCTGGGATATGTGCTTAGAGACACAGCCTCTACTTACAAACAACTAGTTCCAAAACACAAGCCTGAATATGGACAATGCTACACTACCAACACTACTTAGGTAGAAAAAACTGAAGAAATGTTTAAACAGATAAAGGATCAAGGAGACACTAGAGAATGCTTTTAAATGCAAACAAGTTATATGATACACTCCTAGCAGGGAATCAGAACAAACAAACCCAACCAGATGCTTAACAATTGTAGAAATTCTACTAAATACCTCACACACAGTGAGTAAAATAAAAGTGCTATAAATAATTCAGAAATAAGCAAAAACCTTCCTTGGTTAGAGATGCTATACTATCAATCTAAGGCCTGTAGATCTTCCTCCGAGCATCGGCTTGCTGCCTCGGTGTCACCGATTTCGGCGCCAAGTGCAGTTTCTGGAAAGTCTGAATTGTCAGTTCCAGGCTCGGCACAGACGACTACTGAACCGCTGATTACTTCGGTTCTGACCAGTCTGGTTCTGGACACCTCGGCACCGACCTCACCTTTACAGACACCGGCTTCGACGACCTCGGATCCGATTTTGACTACTACCCCGATTGTGACTTCAGCTTCGAGTCCCGTCTTGGTGCCGACCTTACCGTTTATGCAATTCAAATCAGAATCCTCGCTCCGTTGAGTTCCTTACCACGGACCAGGTATTCATCTTCTGTGGATCCGTTTGCTGGACAAGCCTACAGTCCCTTTCTGGACTGACCTGAATCCCCTTCCAGGATATCGGTTAGGTCTGCCAGGAGCATGTCCGAAATAGACATTGTTCGTCTCGTGGATCAGGTACTGACTGCAAGAGGAATCTCCAGACCCTGTTCCTCTCCGAGTGTTGGGATTTTTCCTCCTTTGACTCCTTCGTATTCTCCTGCTGGGGATACTTCGGTTCCAAGGCCCCCTTGCCCATTGCTTTCAACGGGACCCCTTCCTTCAGCACCAACTACTATGATGCCTGAAGCATCTAAGCCCCGGTGGGTGTCAGTTCCGACAGCATCCCACCTTACTCAACCCCTTGCTTCGGGGGTGGAATACTCGGCCCCAGCACCGACGGTCATTTTGGTTCCCATGTCGGATCCGAGAGTTATAGCCGCACCAAACCCTTCTCAAACTCCATTCTCGGAGGTGGGCCGTTCGGAGCGGGGTTCATAGGTTCGTACTAGGCTATCTGCCCTAGGGCATTTATAAGCCTAGCTGAGTGTATGTGGCTTACACCACCCCTTAGGATGAGAATACTACGCCCTTTTAGGGTTTAGTTTACTATGCCTCTGTCTAGTAGTAACACAGAGATGACCCCCGGGGTAAACCTACGTTCTCCCATCCACTCGTCAAGTGTGACCCCGGTTCCAATTCAATCCTCTTCGGTTCCGGGCTCCCATCCCTCTTCGGGTGGGCCCACCTTCTGGATTATGGAAAGGGTGCTGGCGGCTAGCAATCCCCCTCCTTCATCTCCGCCATTGGTTTCCCCCTAACTCAATCATCGCCAGACGTTAGCAGGGGACCACTAATCCAAAGCACCCCCTTTCCGAGGCCTCTTCGGACATCCTTACCGAACAGCCCTCCCAGAAGAAGGTGTGCAAAAGAAAACACATGGACTCACCTGAAGAGTCCCTTACTGAGGATACGGAGTACGATGATGGGGAAGGTTCCCCTAGATCACCCCCTGAAGATGTTTCCTTTGGGGATATCTTAAAGATTTTGAGTCAGTGGGGTGACTGGAAATCTTCCACCCCTTCCCCGGCAGAATCTGTATTCCTACAAGCTTTCCGTTCCCGGCCCACTACTTCCTGGGTGACCCCCTCCTGCAGATGAGTTGGTCAAATTCATCGTGCAGCGACCATGGAAGAGTCCGGATTCAGTAGAAGCTATCCCCAGGAGATCAGACAAGGTACTTCATCCTCCAAAGGATCAACCCCCATTGGTCGAAAGGCTTGCTAGTAGACACTGTGGTGTTGGCAGCAGCCACAAAAAAGGACCTGGCAGAAGAGAGTCCTGCTGTTCATCCACCCAACAGGGAGACGTGGGCACTGGACAAGTTAGGAAAGTGAGATGTCCTTCAAGGATGCATCTGCAGTCGGACCACTTCGCGCGGTCCTTGATTTGGCCCCGAAACCACGGTTAAACCAAACGCAGTGGAGGCCTCACGCATGCAGCTGGCTGATCTACTGAAATTTCCCCTGCTGTAGCAGGTTCCCAGGATTTATCAGATACTATTCCTTTAGCCACGTACTTGCCTGCGGCTGCTGGGCCTATGCCCATCATCTATCAAGGCAGCTTTTTTCAGGGCTAAAAAAAAGGCCTTGGCCTTGCCTGCCCCTCTAAAAAACCTCACACAGGCCTACCTCTAGTTCCCAAATGCTCCAGCCTGCTGAGGATCTCATTTTCCTGATCAGGGGATCCCAACCTCACCCTGACAGGCCTCTCCCTCCCTCCCAGAGAGGAGCAGAGGCAGGGCCCCTGAGCCAGTTTCAACATTATTCTCCCATGAGGGACTCTCTGAGAGAAAGACTCATCCCTTCTGCCTTTCCTCCCTGAGAATTTTTTGGGGGAAACCCTGCATGCTATGAGAGAGCAATTTCAATGGTACCTTTACCACAGCACAGGCCTTTAGCCATTCCTCCAGTACTAAACAGTTGATGCATTTAATGATATGATGCTGATGATGCCCCCTGACTTCCCCCCCCCCTGCTAACCCCTGCTAAGATATTACAGGGTCCACACCCACACACACACTCACACTAAGGCTCAGGGCCCTATTGCAGATCCTGAAACTATTTCTGGGGCCCCTGTAGCTAGCAGCTGCCTCAAAAAACCCCTCTCTCCTGAAGAATCTAGGGCATTAGAGAGAGAGAAAAAAAAAGTATACTTCTGCTACTCTTTCTTCTTAGGGGCCTTAAACTGTCAATTCCACATGATTCAGTAGTCAAAGCTCCTAGATGCTCCCATGGAGAAACAAAGTTTGTTTGGCTCCCCTTTCCCAGACACTCCAGAGCACAGAGGGCAGAGAATAGCCAGAGGGAGAGGAGAGGCCATCCAGAGGTGCCTACAGGGGACACCAGTGGCAGCCTAACAACCAGAGAAGTACTGCACAGATCCAGCTACTACCACTTCCACAGGACAGACAAGACAAATTGGATTTTACACAAATAGACAAAGGGTACAGGTTTCCACACACTCTACCAAAGAGAGGAATTCATTGTTCAAAAAAAAAAAATGCTGACCCCCTACAGCAATTTTTTCATGCTGGGCAGGAGTCTTGGCTGGGTGACTCTAGATCAAGGAGGCATACCTGCACGTCCCTATATGACCAGATTGCATACCTGGGACGACTGCCTAATACAAGCGACAAACAAGACCAAATTAACAAAGATTTGTTAACAACACAGAACCAGCTTACAGCAAGGAAAAGTCCTGCAAGCCCCACATCATGGCATCCTGTATAATATGATTTCACATGCCCAGACTGCTATGAGGAAAGTGCAAATGGTACCTAAGGAATTTATAGTCTCAGAATTCCTGGGTGGGCTCAGGCCTGTCAATTGATCCAAGGCATAAAGGCCAATGGACACAAAAACAGGCATTTCATTCTTGACTGTTTCTTTCACAGGGTCATTTGTTGATAAGGACGGACAACACCACAGTCACCTGTTTACCCCCACACACACACCCAATTTGAATGATTCTGCTGGACATACCACCCACTTGCTTGGAAGGTGGACTCCCTCTCCTTCAGTTGGGAAAACCTGACAGCATATGCATTCCCACCTCTTCCTTTGATGCAAAAAAGTACTGAAGATCAAAGAAGATCACCAGACTGGCGGAGGCATTGGTACCCGCTACTGAGAGTATGTCTCGGACACCGCATGGCCTGTACCTCTTAAAAAGTAAAAGCCTCCAAGGAAGCCACCTTTGCCTACATGGGACCTTAAATCTTGAAAACTGCTTTTCCTGCTTGCAATTACTTCAGCAACCACCTACATTTCTCCCAACCCACACAACAGGAAAAAGACTACCACATACCTTGGATGTGCACAGGCAGTGCGCTACTATCTGACTACTACAGCTTTCTAGGAGTGGCTACCAAAGACATTTTAGAAGCTGCTATTTGCCAAGCATTATATCTACCCTTTATACTCCAGATCCGAGCAGGTTTTGCAACTGCTGTTTCTGTGGTAATCTACCCATTTGTTAGGACTGCAGAGGAAAATGGCGTTGGCTGATGCCTTTATACCCAATTCACAGCAGCTTTTTTTGCTGCAGCGACCTTTGCCATGCATTCGCTGAATTTCCTGGCACACTTTGAGACTCCAGAGAGACCTTATTTCCGAACTCTGTGGTAGCCTCGCGGGTCAAGTGTCAGATGGAGCACGTGACAAAGTGGCTTCCCAGCTTGCCACCCTTAAAGCGATTTTGAATTCCTCCATGAGGTTGCTCTCCCGTGCAACCGAAGGAGCAGCTAGAGCAACAGGTGCTGGCGTGGTTGTCCGACGTCATGCCTGGATGTGCATTTCTGACCTACCGGATTCCTTCAAGTCTTCCTTTTTGAATGCCCCTATTGAGCCCTCCGCTCTCTTTGGTTCTAAGGTCAAAGCTACTTTTGCCAGGTGCGAGCAGGACAGAAAGACCTTGTCTGCCGTGGGCCTGCACTTCTCCAAACTTCAGCATTCCTTCTCCAGGAACCAGAGGAGTGGAAAGTTGTGGCACAAAAAGTCGCAAGGTTTCTTTCGTGACGCACGTGGCGAAGACTCCTCCAGTGGCAGAGGGGGGTCTGACAGTGGAAGACGTGACTTTAGGGGTAGAGGGGGTTACCGGAATCAGGGCTCCAGAGATTCTTTCTCTGGTAAACCCTATCAGTGCTCCTGAAGTGTTGCCCAATTGCTTTCCTCTGGAAGCAGTCGGGGCGCGTTTCTCTCTGCATCAAACAGCCTGGTCCTCCATTACCGACTATTTATGGGTGCAGAGAATTATCACCAGAGGCTATCATGTTCCCCTCAAATCCTTTCCAAGACGTCAATTCTCCCTTCCCGACGTACCACCCAGTCAAAGGGAGGAGGCAGCTTCCGAAATCAAGAAGCTTCTTCTAAAGCGAGTCATCCAAAAGGTCCCCCAGATCAGTGTGGATTAGGGTTCTACTCCAGACTCTTTTTGGTGCCAAAAAAGACAGGGGACTGGAGGCCAATCCTGGATCTCAGTCATTTGAACGAGTCAGTCATACAGACCAAGTTCTGCAGTCACTGTTCAAGCCATCCTTCCATTCCTTCGGGAGGGTGTGTGGATGTGCTGTCTAGATCTCTGGGTTGCGTATTACCACATCAAAATGGACAAACGCTCCAGGAGACTTCTGCGCTTCCGGCTGGGAGCCAATCATTTTCAATTCAGAGTCCTGCCTTTCGGTCTCTCGACGGCTCCCAGATTGTTCACGAAATGTCTAGCAGTGGTGACAGCTCACTTGAGACTTCACGGATTCCAGGTGTTTCCTTATCTGACCGATTGGCTCCTCTCCGCCCCCACCGAGTGTCTACTGACCAGGGCCCTTCGCTACACTCTGTCTCTGGCAGAGTCTCTGGGTATTACTATCAACTGGGAAAAATCAAACCTTCAGCCCTCACAACTGGAATTCATAGGGACTATGTTCAACACTCAGCTCGGCCTACTATCACTTCCTCATCACAGGCTCTTAAGACTGAGAACACAAGTGCAAGTGATACTTGACCACATGAAAGTGTCTGCAAGGGAAGTTCTGTAGGCTCTGGATTCCATGGCGGCAGCCATTCCCATTGTTCCATTGGCCAGACTTCATATGCGTCTGTTACAGTGGCTTCTTCAAACTCAATGGATACACAATCATCATCCCCTGAACGCCCTAATCCTCATCACCTATCTCTGCAAACAGGATTTCCTCTGGTGGATAAGAATGGACGGAAGCCTTTGGTGTCGCCCCTTTCAACCTCTTCAGCCCAACGCCACGGTGACTACGAACGCTTCCCTGATAGGGTGGGGGGGCCACTTTCAGGGAAAATCTATTCAAGGCATGTGGTCTCCTCTAGAAGTCGACTTACATATCAACGTTCCAAAGCTCAGAGCTGTGTTACTGGTGTTACAATTTCTCCATCCTCTTCTTCCTCTCTGACCGATTGCTATCCAGTCTGACAACATGTCTGTGGTCTGGTACATCAACAAGCAGGGAGGGACCAGATCTTACCCCCTTTGCTGTGAAGCTGTGAGAATTTGGCAGTGGGCGATAGCTTCCAACCGTTTCCTGATTGCTACACACATCCCAGGGAGTTCCAATGTGATTGCTGACAGGCTGAGCAGATGCATCCTGCTTCCTCACGAGTGGTGTCTCAACCCCAGAGTGGTAGAGGAAATTTTCAGCCGCTGGGGCCGGCCTTGCTGCGATCTGTTTGCCTCCCCCTCCAATACGAAGTGCAGTAGCTACTTTGCCCTCTTTCCTCCGCATGGGGAGTCCCCGAGAGATGCTCTGACTCACGATTGGCCTGCGGGTCTCCTGCATGCTTATCCTCCCATCCCCTTGATACCCTTGGTCTTAAGGAAGGCTACTTGGTTTAGAAGCAGAATGATTCTCATTGCTCCGTTTTGGCCTCGACAGGTTTGGTTCCCCTTCCTTCAGCCACACCTGCTCCAACCTCCTTGGATCCTGGACTTTCGTCAGGATCTCATTTCTCACCCCCAAGGGTTGTCGTCTCCAAATCTGACCACGCTCAAACTGACAGCTTGGTTGCTCCACTTTCATTAGTAGCCAGGCTTGAATCACTCTCTTCTCCGGTACAAAATATTATTTTGGCCTCCCATAAACTTTCTACCAGAAAACTTTATTAAGACAAGTGGAAACGCTTTTCCTTGTGGACACAAGAGCTGTCTCTGGATCCTGTCTCTGTTCCAGTAGCTATGGTTCTTCAATACCTGACCGATCTTTTCCTTAACGGGGCTTCTGCATCCACGATTCAGGTGCATCTAGCTGCCATCTCCAATTTCCATGATAGTTCAGACAGAATTCCTATTATATCTTCTCGTCTGTGTAAGACCTTCTTGAAGGGGATTTTTCATTATAGACCTCCCATTAGGCAACCTGTGGAATCGAGGAATCTGTCTAGCATGCTTCAAACTTTGGCTCTACCTCCCTTCGAGCCGGCTGCAACCTGTGATGTGAAATTTCTGTCCTGGAAGACCTTGTTTCTGGTGGCGGTTACTTCAGCCAGACGTGTATCAGAGCTGCAAGCATTATTCATTGAGTCCTTATTTGATTTTCCATAAGGACAGAGTATCACTTTGCACCATTCCCACTTTCTTACCCACGGTGGTTTCGGAATTCTCTATTAATCAGTCCGTTGAGTTGCCCGTGTTTTTCCCTAATTATATCAGCAAAGGGGAATACTGTCTCCATTCCTTGGATGTCCACAGACAGTAACGTTTTTATTTGGACAGGACAAAGTCATTTCGTAAGTCAGATCAGCTTTTTGTTGCCTTTGCGGGCTCTAGAATGGGATCGGCAGTGTCTAAGGTTACCTTGTCTAAATGGCTTAGGGATTGCATCTCCTTTGTTTATTCTCTGGAGGAGGAATCGGCTCCTGGCCGCATTAAACCTCATTCCACTAGAGCTGTGGCCGCTTCTGTCGCCTTTCATGCTAGGGCTTCCATGGATGATATTTGTGCAGCCGCCACTTGGGATAAACCCCATATCTTTATAAAGCATTACAAATTGGATCTGATCTCCAGGGGAAGAGCTGCCTTTGGCTCTATGATTCTCCAGAATGTTCTTCCATGAGGGCCACCCAGATTCTGTAGTAGCTAGGGACTCTGTCCCATCAGTGAGGACTGGAAGAAGATTAACAACTTCAGATAAAGAAGTTATGTCTTACCATAACGTTCCATCTGAGTTGTTGATCTTCTTCCATTCATCACACCCTCCTACCTTCCCCCACCAAAGGCTCCTGGCGGATCTTCGGGTCATTTTGATGTGTTAGGGTGTTTGCACAGAGATGGGGCCTCTGCCTTTATTTCTGTTTCTAATATATGTTTCTACTATATGTTTTGCAAACTCGATCTGAGGTATGGGATGAAGGGTATTGTGGGTAGTAGCGTGGCTCGAGAGTTTGGTGTACGCTAGCTTGGTATTTGGCCGACTCGGTTCCGAGGGTTCAGAACCATACCCATCAGTGATGAATGGAAAAAGATGTACAACTCAGATGGAACATTATGGTAAGACATAACTTATTTTTTCTCAACATCTAGTCCCAACCTGCTCAACAGTCACATATCAGCACATCCACTTTCACCTTCAAACCTATGCCCACATCCTATGTAAAAGTACTGGTAAACTTAAACCATGCTGTTCTTCAGCTGATGGCCTTCCAAGCAAATACCTAAAATCAGCCAGTAGCATTGCTTAACCTGTCTCAATCCTTATAAATAGGTCAAGCCAAGAATCCCACATTCCCTCTCTCTGGAAAAAGTCACACATTATCCCTCTGCACTCTGCACTGAGGAAATTCAACAGACATGAATAACTTTAGACCTATAGCAATCTTATCTTCTCTTACCAAAATACTTGAAAGATTTATTCAAAAACAATTGCTAGACTATCTCCTGCAGGAAGAACTCCTAATCCCATACACAACATGGTTTCCGCCCTTCCCATAATACTAGCACTGGCCTTCTGACCTATATAGATACTGTCAGTAAAGCTAAAGATAACGGCAAACTAGTCTCTTTCCTTATTTCTGGACTTGTTTAAAGCTTTCGACACAGTTTGTCACAGCAAACTTCTTCAAATGTCCTCACTAGGTCTCTCTCAGTCCACCCTTCTGTGATTCAAAAGCTACGTGTCCAATAAGTATCAGTCAATAAAATGGCATTCTGCGCTCTTTCCTTACCTCCCAGTCACCACCAGTGTACCTCAAGGCACTATCCTTGGTCCCCTCCACTTTAACATTTTCACCAACGCTTTCTATACTTCCACACAACAGGCCACCCTGATAGAATATGCAGATGATTCCACTCTCAGTTGCACATTTAACAACGTGGTACACTTCCAAAAAATTACTCAGAAAGCTTTAGCAGCCAGTGAAACATGGCTTCGTAACTCACAACTCACGCTTAACCCAAAAAAGACCAAACTACTACTTTTTCCCCTAAATCCCTCTCTCATTAAAAAAACTACATTTAAAGTCAACTCTCTTGATAATAAAACCATTGAAATCACTTCTCATAGCAAGCTAATAGGGGTGATAGTAAATGGTAATCTTAGATTCGACCAGTGTATGCAAAATTGTATAAGAAAAATTCATCAAAAATAGGGATGCTTTACAGAACCGAAAGTTGCTCACCGATGCAACTAAAACTACACTTGCCACTACTTATCTCTTCCCAACTCTTCTTTATGGTGCTCCTATCCTTACTAACCTCCAAGCTTCACAAAAAATGAAATTTGAGCAATGCTGTAACAAAGTTGCTAAATGCAGCACATACCCCTTCCAGAACCCACCACTGTATAACACTGAAAAAAACTAAATTGGTTAGCACTGCCACATCAACTAACATATATTTCTCACCACCTATAAAATTACCCAGAGTCCATCTGCCTGTTCAGCACTAAAAAACAGTCAACACAACTATGTTCTCATTTGGTCATTGCAATCCAGTGACCAAAAACTCCAGTCTGTCTATAAACCTAGCAAATCTGCTGGGTATTGTCTGTTCTTGTACAAGAGTGCTAAGGCCTGGAACTCCTTGCCTATATGCGTCAGGTCTGTAACCACCCTGCCATCTTTCAAAACCAATCTGAAAGACTTCCTAGCTAAACACTGGCTGTGTTCTTGCTCAAAACTAAGATAACCTATACCCCTAAATATGAACAAGTACCTTTTCATTTCTTGTACCTCCTTAATCTGTGTTCCTCACTTACCTCCTTACTGCTGTCTTAATTCTCTTTTGTGGTTTTCTCTCTAAGTATAGCATAAGCCTATCTTTCCTTCACTTCATATTTCATTTCCTATTTGTGTTGCACTAACCTTTAATTTCTCTACAAACTGTCTAAAATTTCTCTAAATATTAAATGGTTGATGTTAAGTTGTCTATCTCGCCTTCATTCTTGCTGGATGGGTTTCAAATGTCTCTGACAGGCGGTCACACTTCTTGTGTGTACTGCCTGGTGACTCAAATGGGTTCCATCCCAAATTTCGAAATTCAGCTCCATTCCCATCGCATTCTCAAGTTCCAAATGCTTCTCAGAAAATTTCTTAGGGCAATTCAATTCTGCTCACTTGAATCCCACAAGGCCAAAAAGCAACCATTGCTCCACCAGAAGCAACAGACCCAGTCTTGAACGACCAGCAGGTTCAAAAAGAGTTCCAAAACATTCCAATCTTCCAGCATTTACTTTTGATCTCAGGATCTTGGATGTTCATTATAAAGAAAACACTCGATCGGATCCTTACAAAAAGTCCATCAGAAGAAGAAGATCATCCTTCAAGCTTTGGGAAAGGAAATATTTCCCTTCAGGTCCGTGCCCTCACACTAAAAATGAAAGTCAATGACCAATTAGGAAATGCATGGCACTGGTAATGCTCAGGAAACCAAGATTCAGGGCCCTGCCCTTTGGCTATTTGGATAATTCACGGATTATTTTCAATGCATCTTCTGTGAATCTTGGTACACTACAGCTTTATACCAAGCATCTTCTTTTCCATTTCAAGAGATTTGGCTCCCTACAGCCCCCCCAAAGCATTTCTATTAATTTACAGCCCCTACATTTTCCCACTTGTCGAAATTTAGGCATTTCAATAAATTTAAAAAATCGCATTTCAATTTAAAAATTTCTTACCTTCATAGGCGCTAAAGTGACACACAGAATCATGTCTAAGTCTAGTAACAGATCAGAGAAGCAACAACACACACAATGTTCTCGGCTCCTCTTCGCAATAAACAGATGAAAGCCAGGTCTCCTTCAAAAGTGTTGCAGGAACATGGCTAGTACCATACCTCTCCTTTGGATGTCAGACACGCATGAGAATCCTTCACCAAATTCTCAGACCATTAGCATGGTAGGTACCAGCAACTTCCAATCTCACACAGGTGGTCAATCACAAATACACAAATCATCTTTGTCTTCTGTGGTGGATGTCTTTCTCGAAGGCGGATGTAGGGATGACGGGGGCTTCCCTTCCCTCGGTTGCCCGACTCTTTGTGGCCTCCCTGGGGCATACGGAGGGCAGAGATGTCATATGCTTTTTAGGGCACATAGCAACACTCAAGATGCCCCTCTAAGTGGAAGAAGAGCAATCAGAGGAAACATAGTGCTTTTAGAGAGATAAGCATATCAAGATAGTTAACCTTAGGAACGATAGCAATCAGGCCGGACAATATGTCCCCAGTGTGGTACCATATCAAAACAAGAGACTGGTCCTACCCCTGTGTCGAGAAGCACCGCGACCAATCAGATGGCGGATTTCTTCTCAGCGTTTTCCATTAACAACCAGCATCCCATGAAGTCAATCAAATCGCGGACAAGAAATTGAGAGAAAAGTTCATCTGGCCAGCCTGGTCTCTGAGAACTTTGTTGTGAGAGAATCAGCATTGGTGCAGGATTTTTTTCTGCTTTTTCCTACTCCCAAAACAGCAAGTGCAGAGGTTTTCAGCCAACTTATTCCCGGCACTTTCAACTCCAACAGAAGCGGCTCTGTCCAAGTTTATTAGTCCCTCAGAAATGCATTCTCCCCTTCCACCATCTCTCCCTCATTGAAAGCTACTCCAAGGCTTCAGGTTTTGATCCTCATTGCCGCAGTGGCGGTTCCCCTCTTTTCCACACTTTTTTCCATTGGTTTGTTTGTCTTTCACCCAGGTCAGTGGACCTTTTTCCAGATCCACCGGTTCAATTTCTCAGCTTGGTCCCTCCACCTCCAACTTGCTTGACTCCTTCCCCAAATATCTAGCTAGATTTCCGGGTCCATCTTACTTTTTTCTAAACTATTAGCTTCCTTCGAGATATTTTGATAAAGAAGAATTGTTTGATTTATCTTGAATTTTAGACCTAAGAAGGGATTTCCTAGCTTGGACTGCTTCTTCACTGGCTTGGTCAAGCCATTTCTTCCCCTTAGGTCATTCAGCTTCTATCTCCTCCTTCTACTCAGCTTCACTCTTTGGCTATTTCTAACTTTCATGTGGGCATTTCAGATTCTGCCATCATGTCCCACAAGCTTTCAAAAGCCTTTTTTGGATTCTTTTTTCTACTCAGACCTCCGGTCTTTCTCCCCTCCCTCCCTCCTTGACCCTCTTATTTTAGTTCTCAGTTCTTTTGATTTCTCTCCTTTCAGTTTCTCCCCTCCTGTTCTTTAAAATTAGAGTCTCATGGACCCTCTTTCTAGTAGCTATTTACTTCTTCAGAAGAGTTTTCACTCAGCTATGTTTCAGCTCAGCGACCTCCTTATCTGTTTCTGTTGTTCCATTCTGACATATTTCTTCAATCCAACCCAACCTTTTTCCTTTTACTCACCCTAACTGCTAGCAATAAAGACCTAAATCAAAGCATGTTTTTCCAAGAGTTTTTCTCTAGATCTGAACAGAAAGATTACATTGGCTGTCCATTAGAGATGTTCATCACAGTTAATTTACTATTTGAATAGAAACAAGAAAATCTGACCAGCTGTGTGTCGTTATGCAGAAAGGCGAAAGGGACTTTTCAGTTCAGGTATATCATTTATCCATGGCTAACATCCCTGATTTCTTGTGTTTATGAAATTAGACACCAAAAGCTGCCTAGCAAACCTAAAGCCCATTCTACCACAGAGCCTGCTACTTCTATAGCCTTCTTCCATATAGACTGCTATTTGACACCATTTGTTTTGGCTATTGAGCTGGCTCTCCACACTTTCATTTCTCATTATAAGTTGGATTTAGCCTCTAGACATAGAATATACCTTGCTTCTATTCTTATCCAATGTTTTTATATTATGTCTAATTTGTTGTAATTATTTAAACTGCATATGTTGTTGTTTTATTTTTGAAGATTGTAAAATTGTTGTTCTTAAAATGTTTTGTAAACATTTGGAGCTCTTCTCCCCAGGCCTCCACTGACAATGGGCTTTTACCCAGTCAGACTTTCCCAGTAATCAAATGTCAATAAAATAAGAAATAAAATTGCTGAATTACATGCCTGGATTACCCAACATAAACCTCATATTGTTGCGGTAATTACAACTTGTTTTAAACCAAGCTTAAACAACTCTGAAGTAAAACCTCCCAACTATAATATCATCCATAGTAACCATATAAAGAGGAAGGTTGGTGGTATTGCTTTAATATTTCCCAACAACTACCACATTTCTCCTTACAACAAACTAATACCAAAATTCAATTCAGCAAAGCTTATTACTTTCCTGAAATTAAACAGTTATAAACAAATATGAATTTTACTGTCCTTCATTTCCCTCGTGGTGACAGTACAGCTATACTAGAAGATATTCTACATTGGATAGCCACATGAAAATATATTACTAGGTGAACAAAATGTAGAACACAGCACCACAGCAAACCAGTAAAAAGCAGATGGCAAAGAGCAGTGTAAAATCCAAATAGACTTTTATTCGAACACAGGTGAGCGCTTTCACGATAAAATCGCTTCTTCAGACCATGAAGCGTCTCTTTGCCATCTGCTTTTTTTACTGGTTTGCTGTGGTGCTGTGTTCTACATTTTTGTTCATACTGCTTGGTTTGTGGTTGAGCACAGCTTTATAGTCAGCAGGACTTGTTTTACCATACTACTAGGTGATGTGAATGTTAGCTGTTTGGATATAAGTCTGACATGCCTACATCTTGTTTGAACTTGTTTGGTTTCACACAACTAGTTAATAGGCCACACATTATAGCAAGACTCACTGTTAGACTCCATCCTAGTATCAGACCTCTAGTAAATACTCCACCTTAGGTTAATTGTCTAACTGTCTGAGTGATCGTTTCCCATTCTATAGAACCAGACATCTCACACATCCACTTAAACATGTTTACAAAACAACACACAACCTTTCCAAGTTTAACAAAGAAATGATCTAATGTTCTCATTTTCATTCATTCCTCAACTAATGGGTCACAAATCCAACCATGGATCCAGCTTTGCTGCTTTTTCCAGGTTCACGTATCCAACTGTTGAGCTCCTCCCTTTACCCATAATGCCCCACTAACATAACACACCTCAGGTCTCATTTGCTGCCGTATTACTCAGATGCGGATCCTTCTCTCTGGAGCAATCAGATACTTTTTTGTCAGGGCTGTAAGCTTTTTTTACTGTATTTCTGTTATTGTTGTTTTTAATTTCACTTTCACCTGTCCTCTTTTACCTCCTAGTTTTCGGGTTGCGTCCATCAGGCAGCATTTTTTATTTCATACCCATTAGTTCTTGGGTACTCCCTTTTAAGTATCCTTGTTGGTACTCTTGCCTTCTTTCTTTCCCTTTTAATCCTACCCTTTAGAGGGTATTCCTTTATACCATTGTTGATATTTGTTTTCTGCTTTAAAAAAACTTCTTTTGTATAACACCTTTTTCTTTTTCTTATGACAGATAAGCAGACTGGGTTCAAAAAATGCATTTCTTGCGGGCATAAGATTCCCAACTATGCTCACTGGGAGTGTATTTACTGCTTGGGCATGGCCCATTTAGATAATGACTGCACTATCTGTGCAGGATTTAATTCTAATGTTATAAGTGACTGAAGGAATGTGTTGAGTTGTAGGGTATTCCTTCTACATCCTCTTCTGTATCTACTGGGGCTCAAACCTCCTCCAAGAGGTCTGTAAAAGGGGAGACAGAATTGGCTCTTAAGGATAAGGACTCCAGAAAAAGGTCTCTGGAATGCTTACCTACTTCAGCTCCATCCACTAAGCCTATATCAAAAAATTCAAAAAAGTCAGATCTAACTCCCTCGGATCCTACCTCCTCGAAGTGTAAGTCACCTCAGATCTGGTTGTCACCCCAGTACTTGCCAGAGCCAATATAGGTTCATAGGTTCATACTAGGCTATCTGCCCTAGGGCATTTATAAGCCTAGCCAGTGTGTGTTTGGCTTTCGCCACCCATTTTAAATGAATTTTGCTATGCCCTTTTTCAAGGTTAGTATACTGTGCCTCAGTCTAACAGTGACAGAGAAGTGATACCCGGGGTAAGCCTACTATCTCCCATCCACTCATCAAGATTCCTCTTGAAGAGAGTCAATGAGGGACTCTGCCTAACCTGGACTGGGATTTTATTCCAGAGTGAAGGGAGCCTCTGGGTTATGAATCTGTCCCTTCAGCATGTCCTATTTATTTCAGTGCTGAGGTTCAAGTCTCTCGAGCGCGTAGCTCGATGGGATTTGGATTTTCTGAGGTGCAGCATGTCCATTAATTCGGGTTGGGCATGGCTTTATCGTCAGGCACAGATCGGCTGCCTAACCTGGACTGGGATGATTTTATTCCAGAGAGGAGAGGGAGAGGGTGGGTGATCTGTCCCTCCTCCGCATGTCCTATTTATTTCAGTGCTGAGGTCAAAGTCTCTCGAAGTGGCTTCGCTGGGATTTGGATTTTCTGAGGTGCAGCATGTCCATTAATTCCAGGTTGGGCATGGCTTTATACGTCAGGCACAGATCGCCTCTGAGCAGGCGGTATGCCACTGAGTAGAGCTGGAGTTTCTTTAACCGGGCAGCATATGGCATCTGTTTGAGTCCTTTGATCCTCTTGGTGAGGTACTTTTGGGGTCTTTTCAGTTGCTGCAGGTGTCTGGTAAGGTACATCCGAAAAGGGGCATTGTACTCAATTATGGGCCTGATGAGGGATGAGTAAAGAGGCATGATGACCTCCCCTGATCTAGATGTGAATCCCTTCATGATTAGGTGGGCTATATAAAATGTTTTTCTAACCACTTTGGCCATGTGGTTGTCAAATGAGAGATTGCTATCAACTTGGGTCCCCAGGTCCCTAATTACTTCTTCCGTACGTAATGGATTACCAACTATGTGGTAATTTGTGGGCACTTTATTTTTGCCAAAGGGGATGACTATACACTTTTTGGCATTTAGCTTGAGGCCATGGCTCTGGCACCAGTTGTCTGTTTCTATGAGGCCCTTTTGTAGGATGCTTGTGTCGGCTGGAGAGTCAATTATGGCGCCCAGTTTGCAGTCATCTGCGAACTTGGTCAGCCACAGTCCTTCCGTGTTAGCCTGTACCTCCGAGAAATATATACCGAACAACAGAGGTCCCAGGACTGAGCCTTGTGGGACGCCACTTGTAACTGTTTTGGAGTCTGACATGGCTCCAGCAATTCTAACCATGTGAGTTCTGTCCTTGAGCCAGTTTGCAACCCATCTAGTGACATAGGGGTTTATATTTAAGCTGGTGAGCTTATCTATAATGCCCGAGTGGGGTATTGTATCGAAGGCTTTTGCAAGGTCCAGGTAGGCTGTGTGGACCACCTTCCCCTCATCAATGGCCTTGGTGACTGTTTCAAAGAAATTGACCAGGTTTAAGAGGCAGGATCTGCCCTTAACAAAGCCAAATTGGGTAGGATCCAGTGTCTGTAGGTCCACAATATCTTTATTTATGAGGTCCATGTTGATCCTTTCCATAGCTTTGCAGACCAAGCTAGTCAAGCTTGTGGGGCGATAGTTTACAGGATCTGTTGAGGCACCACCTTTGTGGAGAGGGACCACTGTTGCTGTATGCCACTCTTTGGGTACATATCCTGTAGTAAGGCTGAGACTGAACAGTAGTTTTATGTTTGGGTTTAGCTCTTCTTGGAGTTCATGTAGGACGCAGCCCGGGACACCGTCTGGTCCCATTGATGCTGTGTGTTTTGCTTTGGAGAGGGCGGCTCTTACCTGAGCATCTGAGATGTCAGGGGGGCAGCACTCTGCTGGGATAGATATTTGCCCTTTTGGTGGGGAAGGGGGGGGGAGTTTGCACTGAACCTGTCAGCTAGGATGTTGGCAATGTCTGTGGGTTTGGTGTATTGTTTGTCATTTTGGACTAATTCTGAGCATATCTGGGAATTCCCACCCAGGTTCCTAACATAACTAAAGAAAGCCTTGTGATTATCCTTAGTGTCCTGTGCAATTTTTCTCTCGAAGCTGGCCTTAGATGATTTTATGAGTGCCCGTAGTTTTTTGCTAATACTGATCAGAGATGCCTTCCCTTTTTGGGATTTTGCTCTATCATGTAGTAGCTTCCTCCTTCTATTGTATAGTTTGTTTATGGCTGGGGTCCACCAGACAGAACGCCTAACTTTGGAGGATTGGGTCTTGGTTTTATTTGGGATTGCATAATCCATGCATTCCTGAAGGTGTTCATAGAATGCGTTTATAAAGGATTCTGCGGTCTGGGCCATATTTTCCACAGGCCCGGGGGCTTTGAAGGATTACACCTCGGTTTTGAGGAGTGTGAAATTTGCTTTAGAGAAGTTTTTCACTGTGGTTTTCTGGGCAGGGGATGGGGTCGGGATGTGAATATCTAGTGAGATTAGTTTATGGTCTGATCTTACCAGTGAGGGATACACTTCTGGTGTGGAGCATTGAGTCCCCATGTTGGTGATCAGGTCCAGTATGTTTTCCCCTCTTGTAGGAGTGGCAACAAGTTGTTCCATAGCATTTGAGTTTATAAATTCTACGAACCTTTGGGCTATGGTGTTGGAGCTAGAGTAATGCTCCCAGTCTATGTTAGGGTAGTTGAAGTCACCCAATATAATGGTGTTTGGAGAGACCTTCATATTTTCCAGTGTCCTCTGGAAGGCCGAGTGGGGTTCCTGGGTTTGGGAGGGTGGTCTGTAGCAGGCTATAAACTGGAAGGCAGTTTTACCCACTGTTAGTTGCACATGGATAGTCTCTGATGCTTCGTGTTGTGCCACCAACCTGGAGGTATGGGTATCTTTGACGAATATTGATACTCCCCCTCTTTTTGTGGTTCGTCCAAGTTTTGGGACCGAAAAACATGGTATGAGGTATAACCTGGTAGTGCTGGGGTGCTCTCGGGAGCCTTGAACCAGGTTTCTGTTACTGCACAGATATCGATGTTCTCCATGCTAAGGAGAGTTTCGAGTGCGTGCATCTTGAGGTTTAGACTTCTGGCGTTGAGTAGCATTACTCTTAGTTTCTTATCCCTTGTGATACCTATGGAGGTGGGTTTGTCTTTTGAGCCTTGCCTAAAAAAGGCACTATAGGGGTAGCAAGAGCCTTTGCCAATATCCGAAAGCCCAGGGGTGACAGGTGCAAGCCGTCCCTAGCGAAGCATCGTGGCTTATCGAGCATGTCATCCCAGGCAGACAGGCATTGGATCCCCTTTGAATGACACCAATACTTAAGCCAGTTGTTGAAATTGATCATCTTGTCTTCATATTGTGGCATCATTCTTGGTGAGGGTAAGATGCTACTCAAGGTCAGAGTCATACCGGCCTGGGCTACATGTTCAGAGAGCTCCTCTATGTCTCTTTTCATGTAGTCCAGGGAGGTACGGCTCAGGTCATTCACACCAGCATGGACAATGACGGAGTCATATTTGTACTTGCCTTGGAGTGACCTGAGTGCTTGTGTTATGTGGCGGATCCTAGCACCCGACAGGAAGCTCACCGTGACTTTCTCCTTGTTCAGCCTGGTGAGCGGGATGTCAGTGTGCCTGACGATAGAGTCACCTATTACAAGTGTATCAGGTGTGTTGTTTAGTCTTAAGGGCTGTGCCTGTTCGGCACACTGGCTTTGTGAGCTATGTGTTGCACGTGTTTTGTTTTGGGGTAGTGGTTGCTTGGGTGTCTGCTTTGGAGGTCTCTGCTGCTTAGGCAGATTTTTATTTAGAGCCTTTGAGTATGTTTTTGTGTGTTTATGTGTTTGGTTTGCTGTCGTGGTAGGTCTATGTGAGACTGGAATTGTAGTGAGTGTGGTTTCCTTCTCCTCCTGACTGGTTATGCCAGTACTGAGTTGAGAGAGCTTAGCCTCCAGTTTGGCTATATGGTTGCATCTCTCACATGTGTTGGAATTTGTTGGGAGGAGGAGAGGGTTGTCTGTGTACATGAGGCAGTTGTAACATTGCCTCAAGATTCCCAGATTCACCAGCTGGACCGGAGAGGAGATTGACAACTGATCTTTGGACATGCTAGAATAGTACTGGGAATTCCTTTATAATTGAAAAAAAGGGCCAATGGGGAACAAAGTACTCAAGGGGAGTTTGTGAGGGTGTAGTGCTTTTAATTTTTTAGTGACTCATATAATTGCTTTAATTAGCAAGTGCCAGGCTTTAGAGTGGGAATAGGGTGTTTATTATGAGAACTAGATCAGTTCTAAGGGAAAATGTGAAGAGCAGACTTTGTGGAGCCGAGAATGGTTTAAACCCAATTAAGAAAATCACGCTAAAGCGGGTTTTATACAGGGGGGCTTGAAAGAGCTAGAAATTGGCCCAAAACGGCCAATAGATTACCATATTCTTGTGCTGGGAACACTCCTCCAGGGATAGATAGGCTGCTCCAAGCTCCCCACTGCCACTGGTGAATATGTCTTCAACTTCCTTCTCTTTTTCTCCAGAAGATTCCAAAGAAGCACTCCAGGCCACCATCTACCAACTGCTCCCTTAGGTTATCTATAGCAGAGGTGGATAGGATGATGAGGAAGTTCCTCAGAGCTCAGGTCGAGATGGAGGTAATTCCTGCTCCGTCTCTTATCGGACCCATGAGCCTACCCTTCAGCAACTCTCAGTATCTCTTTCTCTGATCCATCTTGTGATTTCAGAGCCCTTGGATCCAAGATCCCTTAGATTGTCCTCCTCGGATCCAAAGACAGGTCATTCTTTGACTCTGACCATTTCCCTGAGTCATCCAATACTTAAGCCAGTTGTTGAAATTGATCATCTTGTTTTCATATTGTGGCATCATTCTTGGTGAGGGTCTGACACTGAAGTTATCAGAGCCGTCTTTGCCTGTAGGCTACATGCTCAGACAGCTCCTCTATGTCTCTTTTCATGTAGTCCAGGGAGGGGTCTCAGGTCATTCACACCAGCATGGACAATGATGGAGTCATATTGTGTTTCAACTAAGCCCTCTGCCTTTGAGTGACCTGAGTGCATTCTCTTCAGATGTAAGAGGACATCCTTACCCCCGGGCAGCTCACCGTGACCTTCTCCTTGTTCAGCCTGGTGAGCGGCCAACCAGTTCAAATCTACAGTCAGTCCCTCAGGACTCTCTTGTCACTTTCGATACCTCACCAGAACGCCTTACTGTTGAGGTCCCATGGAAGAGAATGTGTAAAAGGAGACACTTAGATTCCCCTCAGGAATCTCTCACTGAGGACACTGACTTCGATGAAGGGAAAGGGTCCCCCAGATCTGCACCTGTGGATGTTTCTTTTGGAGAAATCCTGGAACTTCTAAAATAGAAAGGTGGTTGGTCTTCTGACACCCCTTTCAAGGAGGAGTTAGTGTTTCTGGAGGCTTTCAGGTTTGGCCTGGCTACGTCTTGGGTGACCACCCCTTCCAGGATGATGCACTAATAGACTTTGTTTCACTTTGTGCATGGAAGGAGCCAGATACTGTGGTGCCTATCCACAAGCACCCAGATAGAATTGTAGCCGCCCGGGACAGAGGACACTGGAGAAAGGAGTCTTAGTAGCTGTCATGCTTGTGGCAGCAGCCACTAAGAAAGAGCTTGCAGAACAGAGCTCATCTATCAATCCCCCTAACATGAGTCTAGGGCCTTGGACAGATTTGAAAAACATGTTTACACTTCAGCAACTTTTGCCCTGAGGTCACTGAATTATTTGGCACACTTCTCAAGGTTGCAAAGAGATTTGACAGAAGAGCTCTCCAAATCTCTTTCTGGGTCCATGCCTGTGGAGGACCAGAATAAGGTCTCTTCACAACTGGTCACCCTTCAGTCCATATCTAACATGTCCATGAGGCTGATATCCCACAGGCAGCGGGCTCAGGCATAAGCCATCAGGAGACATGACTGGATGTGCCTTTGCAATTTTGTGGAGCCCTTCAAGTCTTAATTCATTAATGCTTCTTTTGCTGGATCACCCTTCTTGCATGAACTGTTTTCCAGAAGTGAACAAGAAGGGAAGACCTTTTTTGCCATTGGGTTCCATTTTTCTTCTCCTCAGAGACCATTTTCCCAGAATCAACAAGGAGGCAGGAAGATGTGATTTTGCAAGTCCCAGGGTCCTTTCGAAGACTCATGAGGGGATGGTTCCCCCAGAGGTAGGGGGGGGCTAATGGAAGATGCCATCTTCACTGCAGAGGTGGCCTGCAGAGCCAGGGTTTCCATGATTCCTTCTCAGACAAACCCTACCAGCGCTCCTGAAAGGTTGCCTGACTGCTGTTCCCTGGAGGCAGTCAGGGGGTGCTCCACGAAGCCTAGCCATCCATCACAAAAGATTCCTGGGTGCAGAGGATCATATCCATAGATTATTTTATACCATTTTCCAAAGTTCCACCTACAAAAATGAAAGGAATCTCCAATGTCAAAAGAATCCCGGATGTCTCACCCAATCAGAGGGAGGCAGCAGCCTTAGAAATAGAAAAGCTGCTAAAGAAAGAGTCATCCAGATGGTCCCCCAAGACCAGATAGGATCCAGACCCTACTAAAATTTCTTTTTAGTGCCAAAAAAGATGAAGAAGACAGGGACTTGAGACCCATCATGGATTTCAGCCAACTAAACCAATATATGAACTATTCAAGGTTCCAGATTGTCACTTTTCAGTCCATTTTGCCCCTGCTGCGAAAGGATAATTGGATGTGCTCGACAGAGCTTCAAAACGCATACTACGACATCAAAATGAACAGGCACTCTATAAGGTAATCTGCGCTTTCAGTTGGGAGCTAGTCATTACCAGTTCAGAGCACTGCCCTTTGGCCTTACCACACCCCTCAGAGTGTTCACCAAATGCATGGCAGTGGTAGCAGCTCACTTGAGACTGCTGAGATTTAGAGTGTTTCCATATTAGATGACTAGCTCCCGACTGCCCCAACCAGGCATCTACTTTTTACAAGCAAGGCGCTACTTGTTCCAAATTTGTCTTTGTCTAGTCATCAGAGGGAAATACAGCAAGTCACAGCTCAAACCTCTGCAGAGTCTGGAGTTCATAGGTTCTGATCCTGATGGTCAGTCAGGTGGAGTCACTTCCTCCAGCAAGAGTACAAATACTTATATCCCAGGTCGTGAAAGTAATTTTGCATTCTTCCCCTCGAGCATGACTTGTTTTTCAAGCCTTAGTGTCCATGGCAGCAGCAATCACCCTGGTCCCTTTAGCCAGATTTCAGATGCGGATTCTGCAATGGACTGTGTTGGTACAGTGATTTTTTCTCCAGCAGCACTTGTTCACCCCATTCAGGATCACACAAACTTGCAAAAAAAATGTCTTCTTTGGTGGATTTGTTCATTTGAAGTTTCTCAAGACCATCCATTAGTTCTCCTGCTGCCAGTGGCCACAGTGACCACAGACACCTTCCAACTGGGGTGGGGAGCATTACTTGGGAAGGACAGTCCAAGGTACTTGGTCCATAGAAGAGGCCAAATTGCATATCAGTGTCCTAGAAATGAGAGCAGTTCTCCTAGCGTTGCAGGCCTTTCAAGATGCTGTCCCATCCGGGATGATTGCAATTGAAACAGATAATATATCTGTAGTCTGGTACATTAACAAACAGGGAGAACCAGATCTTATCTGCTATGGCGAGAAGGAATGAGTGTGTGGCAATGGGTGATCTCTTCCAACCACTTTCTCATAAGAGTGCACATACCGGGGAAAGCCAGCGTGCTTGCAGACAAACTAAGCAGGTTTATTCCAATGCCTCATGAATAGTCTCTCAGTGTCAAAGTGGTGGATTTTTCACTGCTGGGGCTAGCCATGCTGCGACCTTTTCACTTCTTCCTCAACAGTTGCAGCAGTTTCTTTGCCCTGGTGTCCCCCCCCCCCCAGTATGAGTCACCAAGAGATGCTCTGTTTCACAGTTGGCCCTCTGGTCTCCTTTATACTTATCCCCTGTTACCTCTAATCACCAAATTCATACAGAAGACATATCGGCTGAAGACCAGAATAATCCTTGTTGCAGCCTTTTGGCCTCATCAAATTTGGTTTCTCTTCCTGTGGCCTCATCTTCTGTATCCTTCTTGGATACTGCACCCCAGTCCAGACCTCCTGGCTCATCCGATGGGGATGACTCATCTGGACATAACAGGCTTTAAGCTGACTGCATGGTTTCTCCAGTTCCACCAATGGCTAGACAGCCCAGCCTTTCCTCCCCAGTCTAACATATTTTGTTGTCTTCTCAGAAGGCTTCTGCTAGGAAAATTTACAAAAATAAATGGGAGAGATTTTCAATTTGGGACCTTAAGAGAGGTTTGGACCCCCTTTCTGCCCCTACACCAGATGTCTTTGAATTTTTAGCTTTTTTTAATGAGGAGCTATACTTTCTCTGCTATTAAATTGCAGTTGGCTGACATTTCAAACTTCCATTCAGGTGAAAATCATTTTCCTTAGCTTCTTCTAGGTTGTGCAAAGCCTTTCTGAAAGGCATCTTCTTACTTAGGTCCCCAGTCAAGGACCCTACCCTTCCATGGGATTTAACTGTCTTGCTTCAAAGTCTGATAAAAAGCCTCTTTGAACCTTCAGCCAAGACAGACCTAAAATCTTTACCCTGGAAAGCATTTTTCTAGTTGCTGTTACATCAGCTAGATGAGAATCCGAGCTGCAGGCTCTTATCTCCAAATGTCCCTACCTGTTTTTTCATAAAGATGTGGCTTCCTTGCGTACCAATCCATCTTTTTTGTCAGGCTTCCGAGTCTAACATTAATCAAGTCACTAAACTCCTGGTTTTCTTTCCAAATTTCTCTAATAAGGGAGAATACATGCTCCATCTTTGGGATGTGCACAGGCAACTTCAGTTTTATCTCCATTAGAGCAAAAATTTCAGGAAAACTGGCAAATTGTATCCTTTTCACCAAACAGATGGAGCATAGTAGTTTCCAAAGTAACCTTAGCCAGATGGTTAACTGGTTCCATATCCTTTGTCTACAGTCAGAGAGGATTGTGTTTACCTAAGCTCCCTGGGGCATATTCCATGAGGTGTATGGCCGCTTCTTCAGACTTTTGATCAAGAACATCAATAGATGACGTTTGTTCAGTAGCCACTTGGTCCAGTACTCATACCTTTATTGCTCATTACAAGTTGGATTTTATGTATAGGAGCAGAGCTGCCTTTGTGCCGCAGTATTCAGAAATATCCTTCCATGATAACAACCTAAGGTGGATCTAGCTGAGTCTCTGTCCCATCAGTTGGAAAATGAATGAAAATGACAACAGCCAGATACAAAAGTTATGCACTCAGTCATAAAGATGCATCTGTGTTGCCCATTTTCATTCTTCCTCAACTTCCCGCCCTCCTAAACCCTTCCATTTATCCCTGCAAAGACCTAAGGGGTACTACTTTGGGAACTATTGATGTTCTTCGTGTTTCACTGTTGCAGTCATCACACTTGGGTTATCTGCCTGCAGGTAGCCCTCTGTCGGCCCGAATACCAGAGACTTAATATTTCTGCGTCAGATGCTGTCGCTTCTTCCTTGACATCAGGTCATCAGGGGTAAAAAAAAAGGCAGCTGACGCCATTACATCAGTCTTTCCTGCCAAGGAGGAGCCCGAAGCAGAAGCAGTTTGCAAGTGCCGGTCGGCCACTACCTGCATTTTTCGTTTTCAAGTTGACTAATCCTGAAGTCTTCTAAAGCTACGCACCCTGTTGGGGATCCTTTTTTCTTGCTCTAACCAATGTGAGAAAAAGTTAACAATTGTCTTGCCTGTGGAAAGCAAATACCTCACAGAGATTTTCATTCTTACTGTGTCACCTGTTTAGGCCCAGACCACGTTATCCCTCGCTGTCGGTTTTATTCCTTGTTGTAACGCCCGAACCATTCGTCGTCAGGCTATCTTTGTCACTAAATTCTTTCGCTCTCAATCTCCGTATTCTGAAATGGCTTCGGTAAGCCATCCGACTACCGATCTTCCAAAAAAATGTAAAGATAAAGACAGAGACAGACCACATAGGTCCATAAATGCCGACAACACTTCCATTAAGCTAATCTCCAGTCCGCCGGCACTCAGTGAGGTGCCTTTGCAGCCCCTGATGCCCACTTCTGTGGATTCGCAGGCCTCTGCTGAGACCCATTCGGAGTCTGGTATGCAGCGAGATGCTTTTTCGACTGTGGAATCAGCGGATGTCTCTACCTTAGATTGGTCCGGAGCCACTGTGCAGGCACTGGCTTCTGAGGGAGTTTTTCATCCTACCGATGTTCAAATCAAACCGACTTCTTTTTTAACCAAACCTACCGAGTTTCTTAGGCCCAGAGTATGCACTACGCCTAGAAAACCGACGATCAAAGTGCATGCTCAGGCACCCATGCCACAAAAACAAATGCTTAGAATGGCTGAAGACCTTATTACGCTGATCAGGGGAAGCCAGCCTTCCCCAGCTAAGCGACAAAGACTCCAGTTGCCTTCAGGTTCTGCTGGCCAGGAGTCTGATGACTCTGACCTTTCTGATTATGAAGACATGCCCTTATCTGCCTATGAGGATTCAGATGCAGAGGAATCCATTCCCTCTGCCTCCCCTCCAGAAGATTTCTCTTTTGGTGAAACCTTGCATACTTTACGAGAGAATTTCCATTGGGAATGCCAAGACTATCCTCAGTCCAAAAAGAGACTCAGAGAATTTTTAGAGTTGCCTCAGCACAGGCATTTAGCTATACCCCCTGTCCTGGATGTTGTGGATGATGTTTTCATGGAATCCAGTCTTACTCCAGACACTTTACCTCCGGCCCCTAGGAAACCAGACAGGTACTACAGAGTACTTGATTCTCACAAGTTTCTTTTCAAGAATCCTACTGCTGAACCAGATATCATTTCCCAGAGACCTAAAGGTATTAAGGCTACCACGGCCAAAAATCCTATCCCTTCGGACAGGGATTCCAGAGCTTTGGACAGATGGGGTAAGAAGGTATATACCTCTGCAACACTTGCTATCAGGGCATTGAATTGCCAGTTTCACATGCTGAAATACTCGCAACATATTATGGAACTTATTAAACAAAAAGTGGTAATTTTTCCAGATTGTGCAGAAAATAAAGAATTGCAGAAGCTTATGCACTCTGCAAACCAAGTTAGTAAGCATACTTTGCAGTGTGGCTTTAATGCCCTGGAAGCATCTTGCAGGGCAGCAGTCACTGGCTCTGTACTGAGAAGACATACTTGGCTGAAGGAGCAGGCCTTGCCAGATCATGTCAAATCTAAACTGCTAGACGCTCCTTTAAATAAGGACTGTTTGTTTGGCACCAAAGCAGAAGTTCTTAAAAAGATGGAAGAAAAGGCTAAATCTGTGCAAACTTTTAAAGAATTCCTACAAGTGCAGCCACCTAGATTCAGTAGGCATTGCTCTTCAAAACACTGGTCCTTTCCAGCCCCCCTACAGGCCTTCCCAAACAAGACCCAGGGGAAACAAACCACCCAGACAACAGTCTCAGGGTATGCAGAGGTCTAAGCAATGGAGCGCCCCCACATCTAGAGCAGCGAGTGGTAAGCCACCTCCTTATGGAAAAAGCTCACAATGACTTCTCAGCTATGCTTCCCAGCCCTGCCCAATTGCTTGTGCCCCTAGGAGGAAAACTTGCCCTTCTTGCAAACAACTGGATGTCCATCACTCAGGACCGATGGGTCCTCAACATTGTAACCCAGGGGTACAAATTTTATTTCCATTCACTGCCAACCCCAAGCGGGTTTCCAGACCTTCTTCAAAACCAGTGGGCAGAGGCTCAAAACCAAGTACTTTCCCTGCTCATTATCAGAGATATACAACCTGTTCCAGTAGAACAGAGGGGTCAAGGATTCTACTCCAGACCATTCCTGGTACCCAGGAAAGAGGGCTCTTGGTGCCCAGTCCTGGATCTTTCAATTCTCAACACCTTCCTGGTGGTACCAAAATTCAAGATGCTTACCCTGCAGCAGCTTCTCCCTATGTTAGCCATGGATGTCTGGTTAGTCACCCTAGACTTAAAAGAAGCCTTGTCTGCACATCCCTATAAGGGAGTCATGCAGGAAATGTCTACGTTTCAGGGCAGGGTCCATACATTATCAGTTCTCTGCACTACCCTTTGGAGTATCTACCGCACTCAGGGTATTCACAAAATGCCTGGTTCCAGCCATTGCATACTGCAGGCAGAGAAAAATCCAAATTTACCCGTACTTGGACGACTGCCTGATTCAGGCAGACAGTCAGGAGTTGCTGCTTCAGCACCTGACATTTGTAAAAAAAACCTTCTAACTTCATTGGAGTACACGATCAATGAAAAGAAATCACAACTGGTACCCAGTCAAAAGATTGTATTCCTGGGAGCAAGCTTGGACACAACTTCCCAGATGGCATTCCTCACTTCAGAAAAACAGGTATATCTGACAGACTACTTCAAACAAATGGCCACCAGAACCCAGTTATCTGCAAGAAAAATACTGCAAGCCCTAGGGTTCATAGCCTCATGTATTCTGCTAATTCCATATGCAAGACTGCATATGAGGAAACTTCAGTGGTACATAAAAAGTCTTTTGTGTCAACATTCTCAGGACCTGGAAGCAGTCATTCCTATCACACCTTGTCTAAGGACAGAGTTCCTTTGTTGGGCAGAAGCATGCAACCACAACAAGGGACTGTATTTTACTCAACCCCACGCCGCCCAGACCCTAACCACAGAAGCATCAGATTATGCATGGGCGGCTCACATGGCAGGCAAATGTATTCAGGGACACTGGAACCCAAGGCAAATTCTCCTGCACATCAGTCAAAAAGAGATGCTAACTGTACAGAATGCCCTGACAGCTTTCAGATACCTACTCTTTCCAGGACAACTGCTGATAAAAACAGACAACATCACAGTTATGTGGTACATCAACAAACAGGGGAGAACCCATTCTTACCCACTCTGCAGGTTAGCCATGGCCCTGTGGAACATGGCCTTGGACAACCAAGTTAATCTACAAGCTCAATTTCTGCCAGGCAAACAAAATTCACTGGTAGATGACTTAAGCAGAAATATCCTAGACCCACACGAGTGGAAATTGAAGCCCAGCACCTTCTACCTTCTGATCCAGAAATGGGGGACCCCAGAGGTGGATCTCTCTGCCTCCCCTGACAACCACCAGTTAAGCAAATTCTGCACCAGGTACCCTCACAGCAGGGCCTGGAAGGTGGATACCCTATCCTTTATATGGGAAAACCCTCTCAATCTATGCCTTTCCCCCTCTGCCCCTTATCTCAAGAGTTTTACTCAAGATAAAACAAGACAGGCCAAGGACAATTCTGATTGCCCCGGACTGGCCATGCCAGCACTGATACCCACTCCTGCGCAGCCTGACAATGGTGCCACCCTGGCACCTACACCAGACCCCAACCCTGCTTTCTCAGCAGGAGGGACAGATTTTGCATCCACAATTGCAAATCCTAAATCTTGCAGCCTGGCTTATTCCTTAAATACCCCACCAGCAACCCTAAGCAAGCAGGTGCTGGACGTCATCCTTGAAGCCAGAAGGCCCAGTACTAGGAACTCCTATGCTGAAAAGTGGAAAAGGTATTGTTCTTGGATTTAGTCTAAAGGAAAGGACACAGCACTGCCCCCTTACCTCTAATCCTAGATTACCTAGCAGAACTACTCCACGGAGGCCTATCCTTCTCTTCCATTAAGATCCATGTCTCTGCCATTTTGGCCCATTACAATACTGAGCCACCTCTGTTCTCTCACCCTCTCATCAAACAGTTCCTGAGAGGGGCAAACAACTTAAGGCCACCAAGGAGAGCACTCACCCCCGCTTGGGACCTTAACTTTGTACTTGAAAAGCTCACGCTTCCCCCTTTTGAACCTGCTACTTCAGAAGAGTTAAAATTCCTCTCTTGGAAAACAGCCTTGCTTCTAGCCATCACTTCTGCTAGAAGAGTGTCTGAGTTACAAACACTGATGGCTGTGGAACCCTTCATTCTTTTTCATGCTGATAGGGTTTCCCTCAGAACTAACCCTTCCTTTATGCCTAAAGTGGTATCCAGTGTGGCTCTCAACCAGTCCATCCATTTGCCAACCTTCTTCCCTAATCCTCAAAAATAAAGGGGAAAGGATCCTGCACTCTTTGGATGTGCACACACAGCTCAGGTTCTACCTTCATAGGACTAAGCCTTTCAGAAAATCTGACCAGCTGTTAGTCAGCTTTGCTACAGGAGCAGAAGAGGGCAAGGCGATTTCAAAGCAAACCATTTCCAAATGGATAGCACACTGCATCCATTTCTGCTACAAGCACCATGGAAAACTAGCCCCTCTGGGTGTCAGAACACATCCCACTAGAGCTACATCTACCTCTTACAGCATTTCTCAGGGGAGTCCCTACAAGGGACATGCTGGAAGCTGCTACCTGGAGTTCTGTACACACCTTCACCAAGCATTACCA
This sequence comes from Protopterus annectens, assembly GCF_019279795.1. Classification (NCBI taxonomy): domain Eukaryota; kingdom Metazoa; phylum Chordata; order Ceratodontiformes; family Protopteridae; genus Protopterus; species Protopterus annectens. The sequence goes on along the minus strand of NC_056726.1, from coordinate 886,252,205 downwards.
CCTGCCTATCTTTTCCAAATCCAGGGCAGAATTTGCTATAGCAGTCTTGCAAGGCCTGCTAGCCAGCCCTAACTCTTCTTGCCTGCCTCCACCCTTCCTCAGCTTTGGGAGTCAACCCAAGTGTGATGACGGCAACAGTGAAACACGAAAAACATAGTACAGTTGTGTGCACTTACCATAAATGTAGATGTTCGAGTGTATTCACTGTTGCAGTCCTGGTTTCCCTCCCTCCACCCCCCTGGTTTTCTCTATCTCTTTATCTCTCCTTTCTATGGCTATTCCTACTGGTATTGGTATTTACTTTTTACTGGTGGTGTTTTCCCCACCATATACTAGCTCCCTGTTTGGGGGCTCCTGACATTTGGGGCAAGAAAAAGTGATGTAACGGCGTCATCTGCCTGTTTTTATACCCCTGACAACCTGACGTCATGGAAGAAGCGACAGCATCCGATGCAGAAATACTAAGTCTCTGGTATTCGGGTCGACTGAGGGCTACCTGCAGGCAGATAACCCAAGTGTGATGACTGCAACAGTGAATACACTTGAACATCTACATTTATGTTAAGTGTACACAGTTGTACTTTCCTTGTTTGAGCTCTCGTGTTATCTCTTTTATCTCTGCTTTGTAGACTTTTTATAGTATCAGCCATGTATTATTGGGGGACAGCAAACTCCAACTGAGCTATGTTAGGTTAATGGGACATTATGGGTAAAGGTAGGAGCTCAAGAGTTGGATCCGTGAATCTGGAAAAAGCGGCCTAACTGGATCTGAACTCAGATCTGAGGCCCATTAGTTGAAGAAGAGTGAAAATGGTCAACACAGATGCATTGTTATCGTGAGTACATAACTTTTGTTTCATTACTACCCTGTCATCTATTAACTTGAACTTTCTAAAAATCCTCCCCTTAGATGATGCTGTAACTGAATTCAGTACGAATTTCCTGACTATTCTAAATAGTCTTGTACCTCCTAGAAGGAAGAGACTGAAAAACAAATAATGCAATTTGATTATCCAGAAAGTAGAATGCTAATGCATTATAGAGAAAAGCATGGAAAGAATGGCAAAAATATAAAACTCCACAATATCTTGAAAACTTCAGAATGCTTCGGAGTCATACTAAAAAGCAAATTAGTGAAGAGAAAAATTATATGGTAATAATTTTCAGAATAATAGTAAATACAACCCTAAAAAATTCTAGACAGCCATTGAAGAAGTCTTGCATCCCGGCCATAAATTCAACCCTAACCCCTCTCCCAATAACTCGAAACTGCAATATAATTCATAGATGGTATAGCATCTCTAACCAAGAATTCCCCAAAATCTAATCCTAACACAGTAGCCACATTTCACCATATCCACTTTCAGCTGCAATCCTGTACATGCATCCTATATTAAACTACTGTTAAACAAACTCAAATCATGCTCTACTTCATCTGATGACCTTCCATGCCGATACCTTAAAATAGCAACCGATAACTTTGCCTACCCTGTGTCAGTCCTTATAAATAGGTCAATCCACGAATCCCACATTCCCTTTCTCTGGAAAAAATGTCAGCATTATCTGTCTGCACAAAGGAGGAAATTCAACAGACGTTACAAACTTTAGACCTATAGCAATCTTATCCTCCCTCCAAGATACTTGAAAAATGTGTTTAGAAGTAATTGCTAAACTATCTTCTGCAGGAAGAACTCCTGTCCCCCCAAAACATGGCATCTGATATTGTTAATCCTCGTTCATTCCTTACGCATGGGTATCCATTCCGACCTCGGAACCAAGCCGTCCATTTTCCAAGCTCGCGTCAGCTTCAAACTCTCGAGTTAAACTCTTACCCACAACCCCCCTCTCCCTGTTACCCCAGATTTCGTTTGCCGCATTGCCATTCGGTCGTGTCAAGCTGCTTCTCTTGAGCTAAGTACGGTTATTTGTTATCTAATAGTCATTTATATTACTTTTCTGTCAGAAAAGTTTCTATTTTGTTGTCTCTTACCCTATCGCATCTAGCGACCATATTTTCTAGAGTTTTTCTTCTCTTTTCTCTACTTTTTTTACCGCAAGGTATTTTTTCCCTTACCATCATTGGTAATCTTTCCCTTTTTTCATACCTTTGGGTATTCTTTTGTACCATTGCTGGTACCCTTTTCTACTATATACTTTTACTATCATGACAGGTAAGAAAGGTAGTCCGGGGTTTAAACGGTGTTCTGATTGTGTACACATACTACATACATCTGATGCACACGCTTTGTGCGTTTATTGTTTGGGGGCGTCCCACTTATCTGTTGACCCGCCCTGTACTATCTGTGAAAATTTTTCAAATAGAACTTTGTTGGAAAGGAAAAACAAGTTGTTGCTGAAGGGACTTCTTAAATCTCCCTTTTCAGTGGTTATTTCAATCCCTCCTAGAGCCCATAAGAAAATCTTGGATGTTCCTATCAAGGCTAAATCTTTGCCTTCGTCCCCGGCTGGGGACTCCCGCCAACCAAAACCTAAAAAGGCTAAAGTTTTGGCTCCGGAGCTCACTCAGTCAGCTCCAGTGCTTTTGGTCCCTAGACCTTCGGCACTGAGGCCTTCGGCTCCATTAGTGATATCGGCTCCATCTTCTCCTGCAGCCTTCACTATATCGGCACCGAGGGGCTCTTCGGTTCAGACTATTACCACTGTATCGGCACCGACCACTCAGTTGGCGCAGATCTTGACCCCATCGGCTCCGACATCTTACTTGGAACCAACGCCTTTATTGTTGACTCCAGTTTTGTCAGTTCCAGCTTCGGTACCGACAACCACTTCAGCACCGATCCCTGTGTTGGTGCAGACCGTAACCTTGACACCGATGACTTCTTTGGTGCAGACACCCATAGTCCAGTCTCAATCGGCACCATTGTTCTCACTGCAGACTGGTGAGATGGGCACCAAGTTTGCCTCTTCTGTGGACAGGCCTGTTTCTCCCTCAGTCTCCGTGAGGTCCACTAGAAGCCTTTCCGAACATGATGTGTTGCATCTTGTGGATCAGGTGCTCTTGGCCAGAGGTATCCTACCCCCCCCAGGAAGTATCCTTCCTTGGGAGGTGATCACCCATCTCCAAAGACCCCTTCTTATTCTCCTCCTTCATTGCCTTTGAAGTCCATGGATATAGCACAGTCTTCCCCTTCTGCGGTTCCCTTTATGGATCTCACTAAGGAACCACAGTTGCCTTCGTGACAGGAAAGTTTTTGTGACACGCATAATTTGCTGCTCCACAGCCATCCGGGGACTCCTGGTTGACAGGCTGAGCCACTTAGGGGAGGGGTGATCCCTGTCCTGGACATTCACTCCTCTTCAGGTGGACCAGCCTTCCAACTGATGGAGAGGGCTTTCGCTGCTGCTGGCAATACTGGACTGTCTATCCCTCCGTCCTCCTCTGGTACACTGGTTTCACAAGTCGCACAGAGCGGACACCGCGTGCAAGTGCCTCAGGACATATTCCCACAGGAAACCCTTTTTCCGCTGTCTTCCCCAGCTTCTCCCACTGAGGAAGTCCACCGGAAAAGTTTGTGTAAGAGGAAACACATAGACTCCACAGAGGAGTCCCTCACTGAAGACACAGATTTTGATGAGGGAGAAGGATCCCCTCGGTCACCCTCTGAGGTATCCTTTGGTGATATCCTCGAAATCCTGAAACAGAGAGGTGACTGGCAGTCCTCTAATCCGACCTCTGAGGAATCTGTGTTCCTGCAGGCCTTTCGCGCCCGGCCCCCTACCTCCTGGGTTACTCCACCTGCTGATGAACTTGTCCGGCTTATCGTGCAGTGTGCTTGGAAGGCTCCTGACACCGTCAAAGCTATTCCCCGGAGGCCAGATAAGATTTTGTCCCCTCCTGCTATGGATCCCCATTGGTCAAAAGGTCTTCCTGTGGATGCTTTGGTGGTGGCAGCCACAACAAAAAAGGATCTGGCAGAAGAAGAAAGCCAGACTGTCCATCCACCTAACAAAGAGTCCCGGGCCCTGGACAGGATAGGGAAGCACACCTTTACATCAGCAACCTTTACTGTCAGATCCCTGAATTATATGGCACACTTTAACAGGCTTCAAAGGGATCTGATTTCTGAGCTTTCTGAAACCTTGGCTGGTGCCGTGTCTGATGAGGTCCGTGACAAAGTGGCCTCTCAGCTGGCCACCATTAAGTCCATATCTAACTCCTCTATGCGACAGATATCTCACGCATCAGAAGGAGCAGCTAGAGCAGCGGATTCAGCGGCGGTCTTGAGACGACACGCCTGGATGCACTTGTGCAATTTTGCAGAACCCTTTAAGGCTTCCTTTCTTAACGCTCCCATTGAGGCCTCTTCGATGTTTGGACCCAAAGTTAAAAGCACACTGGCCAGATGTGAACAGGACAGTAAGACCCTTTCTGCCGTAGGTGTCCATTTATTCTTCCCCTCAACGTGCTTTCTCCCGAAACCAAAAGAGTGGGAAGATATGGTTCAAGAAATCTCAGGGTCCTTTCCGTGTCACACAGGTCGAGTTACCCCCTAGAGGCAGAGGGGAAAACTCACAGGGAAGACGCTCCTTTCGGGGCAGAGGGGCTCCGTGTAACCATGGTTCCAGGGACTCTTTCCCTGGCCAACCCTACCAGCGCTCCTGAAGAGCGGCCCAACTCCTTTCCTCTGGAGGTGGTTGGGGGTCGTTTCTCCTTGTACCCTTCTGCCTGGCTAACCATCACCACCGATTCTTGGGTACAAAGGATTATAACCAGAGGTTATCATATCCCCTTCAATATTTCTCCTGTCCCTTCAAAAAACCTTCCCGACGTTCCACCCCAGTCAAAGGGAAGAAGCAGCACTAGAGATAGAAAAGCTGCTAAGAAAGAGAGTCATGCAAATAGTCCCTCCAGAATAGATAGGATCTGGGTTTTACTCAAGACTAATTTTGGTGCCAAAGAAAACCGGGGACTAGAGACCAATTTTGGATCTCAGTGTATTGAACAAGTTTGTGAGAGTACAAAAATTCTGGATGGTCACAATACAGTCTATCCTCCCGCTTTTGGAAAAAGACAATTTGATGTGCTCGATAGATTTTCAAGATGCGTACTACCACATAAAATTGGACAGGCCATCAAGAAGATTTCTGCGCTTCTGTGCGGGAGCCAGTCACTACCAGTTCAGAGTACTGCCCTTCGGACTCTCTACAGCCCCCAGAGTGTTCACAAAGTGCATGGCAGTCGTCACAGCTTACTTATGACTTCAAGGATTCCAGGTGTTTCCATACCTAGACGACTGGCTCATTTCCTCCCCCACCAGACATCTACTGGAAGAAGCCCTGGCATATTCTCTCCTCACTGCACAAAGGCAAGGCATAACCATAAACTGGCAAAAATCCAATCTCACCCCATCTCAGTCGACAGAATTCATAGGGGTTATCTTGGACACAAAGAACTGCAGAGCTGCCATTCCAGAGCACAGAATTGTAAGGATAAAGCAACAACTGATTTCAATCCTTTCAAGGGAGAAATCCACAGCTCACTCGGTTCTACAGCTGTTGGGTTCCATGGCAGCCTCCATCACCATTGTCCCCCTGGCCAGGTTTCACATGAGGCTTCTACAATGGCTACTGCTCACCCAATGGTGCCCTTTTCAGCATCCTCTTTCAGCCATGATTCGAGTAACCCGCAGGTGCAAACAGGATTTAAATTGGTGGATGACACACAATCTGTCACAATGGTCTCGCCCCTTCTCCCGCCAGCAACCCAAGGCCACAGTGACCACAGACACCTCCCTGATGGGGTGGGGGTCTATGTCAGGGACAGACAGTCAAAGGCACTTGGTCCGAACTGGAGGCCCATCTGCATATAAATGTTCTAGAGCTGTGGGCAGTGCTTCTGGCGTTGCAAGCATTCCATCCCCTGCTGCCGTCTGGGACAATTACGATTCAATCAGACAACATGGCGGTGGTCTGGTGCATCAGCAAGCAAGGTGGAACCAAATCTTATCCCCTTTGTTGAGAGGCCATGAGGATATAGCAATGGGCGATGGCTACCAACCGTTTTCTTCTAGCAACGCACATTCCCGGGAGTTCCAACGTGATAGCAGACAGACTCAGCAGGTGCATTCTTCAACCTCACGAGTGGTCCCCGAATCCCTTGATAGCGGCGGAGATCTTTTACCGCTGGGGCCATCCTTGCTGTGACCTTTTTGCATCCCCAACCAACTACAAATGCAGCAACAACTTCACCCTGATTCCCCCTCCGGGACAGTCACCCAGGGACGCTCTAGTCCACGATTGGCCCTCTGATCTTCTTTACACATTCCCACCCTTTCCCCTCATTCCCCAGTTTCTGAAGAAAGCCCGTCGGTTGAAGAGCAAGGTGATCCTCATAGCACCATATTGGCATTGACAGATTTGGTTCCCCTTCCTTTGGCCTCACCTACTAGACCGACCATGGATTCTTCATCCAACCCCGGAGTTGATCTCACATCCACAGAACCTGATTCATCCCAACTTGAACAGCCGGAAGCTCACAGCTTGGCTACTCCAGTTCCCTTGACTGCCAGGCAGAATGATCTTTCTTTGCCAGTACGTGACATTCTCATTGCATCTCATAAGTCTTCAACTAGAATTACTTATCTGAGCAAGTGGAAAAGATTTACCTGTTGGCTGAAAGATAAACAAGTAGATCCCTTCTCAGCACCAGTGTCGATAATACTAGACTATCTGGCCGACCTTTTTCAATCGGGTCTATCGGCCTCTATCATTAGAGTTCATTTGGCTGCGATTTCTAATTTCCATGAGGGTGTCCAAGATTCCTCTCTTATGTCCCACAAATTGTGCAAGACCTTCATAAAAGGTGTGAATCATCTGAAGCCACCTTTTAGAGAACCTATTCAACCATGGGATTTATCATTAGTTCTACAAGCTCTGACAATGCCACCCTTCGAACCAGCCTGTTCTTGCGACCTCTAGCATTTGTCACGGAAAACCTTGTTTTTGGTCGCCATTACTTCTGCCAGATGTATTTCTGAGCTTCAAGCTTTATGTATCAAGAGTCCATACTTGATTTTTCATAGAGATAGTGTCTCTGAGAACTAATCCATCATTTCTGCCAAAAGTGATCTCTGAAATGTCCATTAATCAAACCATTGAATTGCCAGTTTTCTTTCCCAATCATTCAAACAGAGGAGAGTATTGCCTACATACCCTAGATATCCACAGGCAAATCCGTTTTTACTTACAGGACTAGGTCCTTTTGTAAATCTGACCAGTTATTTTTGGCCTTTTCTGGACCTAGATTAGGATCTGCTGTTGCTAAGGTCACATTAGCTAGATGGTTGAAGGACTGTGTGACCTTCATTTATACACAACGTAATATCTCATCGCCTACTACCATGAAAGATCATTCAACAAGGTCGGTGGCAACTTCTGCTGCCTTCCATGCCAGAGCTTCTTTACATGACATCTGTGCAGCTGCAACTTGGGCTACGCCTCATACCTTCATCATTCATTACAAATTGGATTTGGCCTCCAGGGGAAGAGCATCTTTTGGTTCTATGGTGCTCAGGAATGCCCTTCCATGAGAGACTCCCAGGAATTGAGGTAGCCAGGGACTCTGTCCCATTTGTAAGGAATGAACGTGGATTAACAATATCAGATAAAGAAGTTATGTCTTACCATAATGTTCCATCTGTATTGTTGATCCTCGTTCAGTCATTACAACCCTAACTCCTTCCCCCTCCTGTGGCTCCTAGTGGATCTCACCATCCGGTTCTCTTAGGTTATTTGACCAGAGGTAGCCTCTACCTTCTTTGACTTGCAAACTCAATCTGAGGTGACAGGGAGATGGGAATTGTGGATAAGAGTTTAGCTCGAGAGTTTGAAGCTGACGCGAGCTTGGAAAATGGCCGGCTCGGTTCCGAGGTCGGAACCGATACCCATGCGTAATGACCGAACGAGGCTCAACAATACAGATGGAATGTTATGGTAAGATATAACTTCTTTTTCTGCTTTTCCCATAGTGCTAACACTGCACTACTAACCAATTTAAGTACTGTCAATAAAGCTAGAGGTAACAGCAAACTAGTCTCCTCCTTATTTCTTGACTTGTCTAAAGCCTTTAATACAGTTTGTCACAGTAAACTTCTACTTCAAATGCCCTCATTAGGTTTCTCTCAGCTCATGCTTCTGTGGTTCAAAAGCTACCTATCCAATAGGTATCAGTCAGTAAAATGGCACTCCACCCTGTCTCCATACCTCCAAGATACCACTGGTGTTCCATAAGGTTCTGTCCTTGTTACCGTCCTCTTTAACATTCTCACTAACATCCTCAACGCATCCACAGAGCAAGCTTCCCTAGTACAGTACACAGATAACTCCACACTCACTTCCACATCTGGCAACATGGCACACCTCCAAAAACTTAATCCGGAAGCTTTAACAGACACTAAAACATAGCTTTGTAACTCGCAACTTATGCAAAACCCAAAATAAATAAATAAAACTACTGCTTTCTTCCCCAAATCCCTCTCCCATGAAAAAACATTTAAAGTCCTGTCTTTTGATAATACAACCATTGAAGTCACTTTTCATAGAAAATGATTAGGGAAGATAGAGATGATGATCGTAAATTCAACCAGTATATACAAAATTACATAAGAAAAACTCATCAAAAACTAAAGATGCTTTATAGAGCCCAAAACTTTCTCACCAACACCTAAAGCTACACTTGGCACTAATTTCTTTGTTTACATGTTCTTTTTCTTATTCTCATCATCTCCTGGAGCTGTTTATACTTATATTTAAGCATTCTCATTATTAACTTTTCATTGTCTACCTTTAGCCACTGTAGTACTCTATGCAAGTTTAAAGAAGCATAATGAACAACTGGAATTATTAACCCCAATCCACCTTCATCTTCACTCATATACAATACAACTTTTTCACTGGGTTTTATATTGAACCCAGTATGAAAGAAAATTGCACAGTTTCCTTTTCATATTTTATTTGGGATCATATAAGCATCTGAAATATATGCTATTTTTCTATTAATACAGAATTCAGAAGATAAACATTTTACCTGAATATACGTCTTCCACAGAAGACATATTTATTTCATTTTTTTATCTAATCTTCCCATCACATCGTAACTATCATTCTTCCAAAGTTTTATGCCTAACAAAGATACTTCATTCATTGAAAAATACACACTTCAGATTTTCACCGCATCACCCAAACCCTTACTTACATCTTTATTCAGGGTCATTCCTGTTTCCTTTGGTCATCTATTCAGACAAACCAGTACTTCCCTCATCCATATTTTGTTCTTAGCAGCTGCAACTATATTGTCTGTGTATGTCAAAACCACTGGAATCACTACCTCCTTTTTGAGTAACATGTCTAGCATATTTCATTTTATAAGCTACTTCACTCAGATAGCATTACCAATGCAAACAATATTCTACTCATAGAGCGCCCTCATCTTATACCACACTTCATGCATATTTCATTACTCAGCCACCCATTCACTAACACTCTTAATGTTACTTTGATAGGTTGACATACACACACTCCTTATTCTATTACCTATCCCATACTTCTCCAGAACATCCCACAACGCATCATGTCCTGCTGCATCAAATGCCTTGCTAATGTCACCTACCAAAAGTTTCAAATCATCCTTTTTACTTAAAATATCTTCCACAGTTACAACAATAGCAGTTCTTGATGTTTCTTCCCTGTTATACCATGTATACTTTCTTCCATAATATCCCCTCATCCTTAATTCCATTCTCCTCTGTATTATTCACATAACAATTGTATAATTTGTATTATTTAGCGTGATGGGTCTCCACTTTATTTCATTCTTCTCATCTTTATTCCATATAAATTTTAATGTCCCACTACGTACCTCTTTATAAACAAGCCATTCCTTCAACCATTCATTCAATACATTTACAAAGTACTCTCTTTCATCATCGCCGTTCTCATCATCAACCCACTTTTTCCCCATTTTCTACATGGGGTTGAGGTGTTGTGTCAACTGTCACCAACTCTCTATTCAGTGCCACTCTCCTACCTTCTTCAACACTCATGCCTGACTGTGGCAGGTCTTCTCTCGCACAATCCATCTACCTCTTTGCTGGATGCCCTCGTTTCCTGCCACCTTCTTCCTGTCTGTCTCAAATCTTCTTCACCAGATTGTCTTCTGATTTTTTGCACGTGCCCAAACCACTGTAATCTGCTCTCTTTGATCTTTTCTACAGTTGGAGTCACTTTGGCTTCTGCTGTTATGTCTCATTTCTTCATCTGTCCCACAGTGTACATCCTACCACCCATCAAAGGCACTTCGCCTCCATCACTTCTAGCTTCCTCAACTGTTGTGCCTTCACTGCCCAGGTTTCTGTACCATGCAGTATTACTGGTTGCGCTACTGTTTTGTACACCTTACTTTTCAGCTTCTTTGGCATTCTTCTGTCACATACTACACGACACTCTGTGTCACTTGGCTGCAAGCCTGCTAATTCTAGCTTTGACCTTCTCATTCAGACTTCCGTTCTCCTCAACCACCCCTACCAGATACTTGAAGGAAAAATAATGGAACAGGTTAACAGCTTCTATTTCAATTCTCACTTTCTTCTGATTTCCCCCTTTTACTGCCATTGCACTTGTCTTATTTGTACTCAGTTTCATCCCATGTGCTTTCAGTTTTGCATTCCATTCCTCTACCCTTTGCTGAAGTTCTTGCTGAGACTCTGCCTGTAAAGCCACATCGTGTGCATACAGCAACTCGGTCAATCTCCCTTCCAACCTGTTTGCTAATACAGTCCGTCACCAGTATGAACAGCAGTGGGCTCAGAGATGAACCCTGGTGCACACCCACTCCCACTGCGAACCCCTCTGTGAGACCATTTGTGAGACTGTTTGTACTTGAGTCATTGGGTCCTTGTACATAGCCTGCACTAATTCTACCAATGTTTCTGGGACTTTGAACCACCGCAGGACTGCCCAAATCAGCTTTCTTGGGATCTTGTTATATGCTTTCTCCAACTCTAGGAATGCCCAGTTGGACTCTTTCTGCATCTCTAGCTTATTCTCAGTTATCTACCTCACTGGAAACATCAGGTCAGTTGTGCTGCATCCTGGTCTAAATCTGCTCATCTCCCATCTTACTTTCTACTACTCTGAACCCAGAACTTTCATGCAGTTTGACAGTAGTTTGATACCTCTGTACTGTCCACAGTTGTGAATGTCCCTTTGTTCTTGAACACTGGCACTGCTTATTCTCCAGTCATCTGGGATACACCTTTCCCTTCACACAGCTTTGAGTACCATCAGGGGTCATCTCCCTTATCTGAACCAGTATCTTTATCATATCTGCTGTGACCTTTTCTGAACCTACTGCTTTCCCTAAATTAGTTTTCCTTAGTGTTGTTCTTACTTCTTCTTTGATGGGCTCCTCCTCTTCTTTCATTGTAGGTTGTGTCTGGGGAAGTACAGCTTCTGTTGGGTTTTCTTCATTTGGAAGCTGCTAGAAAGTACTTCTTCCTCTGCCTTTGATATCCCACGGACTGATGAGGAGGTTGTTGCTGGTATTTCTTATGAAGGGTGTCCAGCTGTCTTCTTTATCTTTCTGTCTTTGCCTTGCAACCTGATATAGTTTCTTTGTGCCATCTACTGACGTACTTTCCAGAAGCTGGTAGAATGCCTCTGATGACGTGTTCTTTGCTTTTTCAACTACTGTCTTTGCCTCTTTGTTAGCCAACAAGTATTCCTTCCTAGCCTTGTCCACCTTTTCTGTCCCCCACGTTTTCCCCCACTCCTTTCTTTTGATGACTTCCTGGACTACTGTATTCCACCGCCAGCTTTACTTATGCAACTTATTTCCATACCTGGCTCAAACACATATCTGTTCTGTAGTCCTCACACACATGCTGTGTTGAGGCACTGCCATTCTTCTTCAACTCCACCTATTTCCTCTTCTTCTTCTTGAAGTGATAGAGCCCTGAGTAATTTCTTGAACTGTTTTGCTTTCTCCCCAGTCAACTTCAAGGTCTTCAGCCTGATTTCTGTTGACCTTTGAATCTTCTCTGACCACTGCCTGCAACTGACTGTGGCAACCAGTGGTTTATGTTGTGGGCTGACTATTTCACTGGGGATAACTTTGCAATTGCTGACTCTACCCCAGTGCCCTTAGTAGGAGGAAGTCTATCCGAGTTGCATGTTGGCCACTCCTGTATGGGATTTTGTGACTCTTTCTCAATCATGTGTTGGCTACTATCAAGCCATTTTCCAGACAGAAGTCTAGAATGGCCTCTCATTTTTTATTCCTGTTGCCCAATCCATGCGGACCCAGACAAGTCTTCATATCCTTTTCTCTCTGCCCCGATATGTGCATTCAGGTCACTCATTATCAACACCAATTCATGCTGTCTTGCTTTATCTAGTAGTTCTTGTAATTGCTGTCTGAACGTACACTTTTCCTCAGTATCGTAACCTTGTTCTATGGCATAAGCTCAGATTATGAATACTAGCCTATCATTAGTCTGGAGTCTGATTGCCATGAGTCTGTCACTAATTCTGATGACATCCCTCACTGTCTTTTGAAGTCTTTCCGTCACTAGAATTCCCACATCATTTCTAGCCTGTCTTTCTGACAGTAGTAGTCGACTCTGGATCCCAAGCCAAGTGGTTTTGCTGCAACCCCTTCCATATCGTCTCGTGGATACATAGGATATCCAGCCTCCTCTTTACCATTATGTCATCCACTTCCAAGCTGCACACCATTGGTGAAATATGCACTGAGTGTAGCATTTCTTAGTTCATGTTTGGCAGGTTGATTGGATGTCCTTCAAGGATGCATCTGCAGTCCTTACAAATGGGTTGTCCTGTCGTCAGGCAGCCCTTCGGTCGGCCGGATTCCAAAGTCTGGGTCTGGCCTCGGCTGGTGTCGCACTTCACCCGACGTCATAGCTGCAGTTCTTCGGGTATAAAGGCATCAGCCGACGCCATTTTCCTCAGTCTTTCTTGCCGCGTGGCGCCCGAAGCAGAAGCTGTTCGCAAGTGCCGGTCGGTCAGATCCAGAGATTACTACTACGAATACTACTTCGAAGACTTCTAAAAAGCTAAGTACCCCGTTGGGGACTCTTTCTTGCCTCAGCCGATGTCAGAAAAAGTGAATAACTGTTTAACTTGTGGGAAACAAATACCTCATAAAGATTTCCACTCTTACTGCTTACCTTGTTTAGGCCCAGACCACGACGTAGCAGCTTGTTTAGCCTGTGCTTCTTTCAACCGGCGAACGCTTAGGCGTCGATCGGAGTTGCTGAACAGTTTTTCGGCTCAGATTTTGCGTACATAATGCCGTCGGATCCTCCGACTACTCAAATTGTTAAGAACGCAAAGAAAGGACCGACACTCGCGGTCCGGTTTCGCGAAACCACGGTTAAGCACACCGCGAGAGTCTCGAGTTTCGACGAAACCGAGCAAACGGTTCAATCTTCAGCCGAATCCATGACTACTACCGAGGCCCCTTCTACCCTAGTTGAATCGGCCTCTGAAGTTTTACCTACTACTGTGGTTTCACAAGAATTATCGGACACCATCCCTTTGGATGTTTCTACCCCAGCACGTGGTGCTGCTAGGCCTCCTGCAGCCATGTCTATAAAGGCCTTTGCCAGGGCTAAAGCAGCCAAAACTTCTAAGTCTGTACCTGTTAAGCCCCCCTCTCACAGGCCCAGTTCCAGTTCCCAAATGCTTACTCTTGCAGAGGATCTCATCTTTTTAATAAGGGGATCCCAATCTCACCCAGACAGGGCCTCTCAACCTCCAGAAAAGAGACCTAGAGCAGAGCCCCCTGAGCCAGGATCCTCAGATGACTCTTCTGATGATACAGACAATACAGACCATCCAGAGGCCCCTTTTTCTACTTATGAAGATTCTGATGCTGAAGAATCGATTCCTTCTGCCTCTCCACCAGAGGAATTTTCCTTTGGGGAAACTTTACATGCCATGAGAGAGCAATTCCAATGGCAGGGACAAGATTTCTCAGATTCAAGAAAAAGGCTTAGGACCTTTTTACACTTACCACAACATAGGCCTTTAGCTATACCTCCAGTTCTTCCTGTTGTGGATGATGCATTTAATGATGCTTGCACTGCTCCTGATACTTTACCTCCAGCCCCTGCTAAGCCCGATAGGTTCTACAGGGTCCCGGACACGCATCACCATTTATACAAGGCTCCTTTTGCAGATCCTGAGACTATCTCCCAGGGGCCTAAGGCAGTAGCTTCGACCTCAGCGAAAAACCCTCTCCCTTCTGAAAGGGAATCCAGGTCCTTAGAGATGGGGTAAAAAGTATACACCTCTGCTACTCTCTCAGCTAGAGCATTGAACTGTCAGTTTCATATGATCCAATACCAAGAGTTTATGCTTGATCAGTTAACTAAGAAACTGTCCTCTGATGATTCTTTAGATAAGAAATATGTTCTAGAAATGGTGAATAACATTCAGCAGGTTAGTAACCATTCCTTAAAATGTGGCTATGATGCACTGGAGGCTTCATTTAGATCAGCCATGACTGGCACAGTTATAAGAAGGCATGCATGGTTGAAAGAACAGGTCTTGCCGGATCATGTTAAAGCAAAGCTATTAGATGCTCCTATGGATAAGGTCAGTTTATTTGGTTCTCCTGCCCAACAGGTACTGAAGAAAATGGAAGAGAATGCAAAATCTGTACAAACAGTGAAAGATTTCTTACAGGTTCAGCCTCCAAGGTTTAGCAGGAACTGGCCTTCCAAAAATTGGTCCTTTCCAGACTCCTCTAAAACTCAGAGAGGCAGGAATAGGCATTCAAGAGGCAAAAATCAATCCAGAGGAGGTGCCTACAGGGGACGCCAGTGGCAAGGCAACAACCAACGAGGCACAGACACAACCACTACCACTGCAACAGGACAATCACAGTGACTTGGCTCTGACACCGCCTACCAGGGAACAAATAGCAGCACCCTTAGGCGGAAAGTTAGCCTTATTTTCAAAAACTGGCACTATATCACAAGAGACAAGTGGATTTTGCAAACTATAGACCAAGGCTACAGGTTTCATTTCCACACTTTACCAGGAAAAGAGGAATGCCAAACCTACCACCAAATCAAAAGACAGAAGCTCTAAAACAAATAGCTCAATTAGCAAAGATGAGAGCTGTGGAAAGGGTACCACCTATAGAACAAGGCAAGGGATTTTACTCCAGACTCTTCCTGGTACCAAGAAAAGAGAAAAATTGGAGGCCTATTCTCGACCTGTCCGCTTTAAACACATTCATCATTGTTCCAAAATTCAAAATGCTGACCCTACAGCAACTTCTTCCCATGCTGGGCAAGGAGTATTGGCTGGTAACTCTAGATCTCAAGGAGGCATACCTGCACGTCCCCATACGACCAAATTGCAGAAGATACCTCAGATTTCTTGCAGGATCAGAGCATTATCAATTCTCAGCATTGCCCTTTGGATAATCTACTGCGCCCAGAGTGTTCACGAAATGCCTGGCATCAGTAATCGCTCACTGCAGGCTTCAGGGAATCCAAATTTATCCATACCTGGACGACTGCCTGATACAAGCGGACAACAAAAACAAGCTGACACAAGACTTACAAAGAGTCATTTGCTTACTACAAGCCCTGGGATACACAGTCAATATAAAAAAGTCAAGACTGATACCATCCCAAACAATAACCTTCTTGGGTGCAGAATTGGACACAGTAAAACAGATGGCATTCCTAACTGCAGAAAAACAAGAACAACTTCCTCTCTACTTCTTGGCATTAACAAAGCAGAACAAACTAACAGCAAGGAAAGTACTGCAGGCCTTGGGCTTCATGGCATCCTGCATAATCCTGGTCCCCCATGCCAGACTGCATATGAGAAAGCTACAGTGGTACCTAAAGAATTTATGGTCTCAACACAGGCACAGCTTAGAAACCAAAATACCACTAATCCCATGCCTGAAACAAGAGTTCCTATGGTGGGCTCAGGCATGCCAGTCAAACCCAGGTTTGCCCTTCCACAGCATTCAACCAAGCCAAACCATCACAACGGACGCCTCAGACCTCGGTTGGGGGGCCCACATGCTGGACAAGTGCATACAAGGCTTATGGACTCCAGATCAGCTGCACCTGCACATAAATCAAAAAGAAATGCTGGCAGTAAAACTAGCAATCCAGAATTTCAGACCATTCCTCCAAGAAGGCCAGTTGATGATAAGGACAGACAACACCACAGTCATGTGGTACATCAACAAACAGGAAGGCACTCATTCATACCCTCTATGCCGAATGGCTCTGGACCTATGGAATATGGCTCTGAGTTACAACATTCAGTTACAAGCAATTTTTGTACCGGGAAAAGAAAACATCCTAGCAGACATGTTAAGCAGAACTACCTCGGATGCTCACGAATGGATGCTACACCCGGACATCTTCAAGGCCATCACAAAGAAATGGGGACTGCCACAAATAGACCTATTCGCATCCCCACTCAATCACCAGCTCAAGAAATTCTGCACAAGGACATACCACCCACTTGCTTGGAAGGTGGACTCTCTATCCTTCAGTTGGAAAGGCCTGACAGCATATGCATTTCCACCTCTTCCTTTGATGCACAAGGTACTATTGAAAATCAAAGAGGAACGTCCAAGGATAATTCTGATAGCTCCAGATTGGCCAAGACAACATTGGTACCCATTACTGAGGAGCATGTCTCGGGGTAAAATGTGGACACTACCCCTAATTCCTTTGATGTTAACTCAGAGCGACTACACCATCCTGCATCCAAACGTGAAAACTCTGAAACTGACTGTCTGGAACATTACATAAGAGCAACTAACCCAGATTTATCCCAAAGGGTTAAAGACATTATCCTTGAGGCCCGCAGACCCTCAACAAGAAGGAACTATGCAGGAAAATGGAAAAGGTTTCTCATTTGGAGTACTGAAAGGGGGAAAGATGTGTCAAAGGTAGACATTGCCAACATCCTGGAGTATTTGGCAGAGCTTTTCCATACAGGCCTGTCCTATTCCTCCATCAAGATACATGCATCAGCTATTTCTGCAGAATACAGCTTGATCCCCTGTCTTTTCAAGATCCTCTACTCAGGCAGTTTCTGAGAGGAATTAAGAATGTAAAACCTCCTAGGAAACCACCATTACCAGCATGGGACTTGAACTTTGTGCTAGAAAAATTGACACTCCCCTTTCGAACCAGCAGCAACAGCAGATCTTCAACACCTATCCTGGAAAACTGCTTTCCTGCTGGCAATTACTTCAGCAAGAAGGGTTTCGGAACTACAGGCTTTAATGGCAGTACAACCCTTCCTAATCTTCCATCAAGATAGAGTGTCCATGAGAACTAATCCTACATTTATGCCTAAGGTGGTATCCAGAGTGTCTTTAAACCAGGCAATCCACCTACCTACCTTCTTTCCCAATCCACAGAACAGGGGGGAAAGACTGCTGCATACCTTGGATGTACATAGACAGTTACGCTACTACCTGGACAGAACCAAGTGCAATAGAAAAAACTGACCAGCTTCTGGTAGCATATGCAACAGGAAGGGAAGGAAAAGCAATTTCCAAACAGACAATCTCCAAGTGGATAGGAAATTGCATTAGATTCTGTTACTCCTACCATGGAAAGCAAATTCCACAGAACATAAGACCTCATTCTACAAGGGCTACAACCACTACCACAGCTTTCTTACGAGGAGTGGCTACCAAGGACATTATAGAGGCTGCTACTTGGACCTCCGTGCATACATTTGGCAAGCATTATAACTTACCTTTATACTCTAGATCCCGAGCAGGGTTTGCCACTGCCGTTTTGCAAGGGATCCTAACTACACCATAATTTCTTCTTCCTCCTCCCCTAGTTTGGCTATGGTATTCTACCCATTTGTAAGGACTGCAGATGCATCCTTGAAAGACATAGTACAGTTTTGTACCTACCATAAATGTAGATGTCCGAACAGGATAGCATCTGCAGTCAGGATTACCCACCCTCCTTCCCTCTGTGGTATTCCTAGGGTATTTGCCCACCTAATAGCTAGCTGGGGGGGATCTCTTATGGTGTATTTGTTTGTATATATGTACATACATGCTTATTTTTTGTGTTTGCCTTCTACTTTTTGGAAACATTGGCATTTATCCAAAATTTAGCTATCCAAGAGGGCAACTGGCATCTGGGGCAAGAAACACTGAGGAAAATGGCGTCGGCTGATGCCTTTATACCCGAAGAACTGCAGCTATGACGTCGGGTGAAGTGCGACACCAGCCGAGGCCAGACCCAGACTTTGGAATCCGGCCGACCGAAGGGCTGCCTGACGACAGGACAACCCATTTGTAAGGACTGCAGATGCTATCCTGTTCGGACATCTACATTTATGGTAGGTACAAAACTGTACTTTTTATGTCCAGCTTTTGCTCAACACAGCTATTCCAGGTAACCCAAGCTGGGCAGCTGGACACCACTCAGCCAATAGCTTATTGACCCAGGGCAGCAAGGCTTTATGGTGGGCACACACTGGCCAGTAGGGGCACATACATCTCTCCCACTGTTAGCATGGGTCTGTGGTGTAGGTCAGAGTAGGCCTGGTTCTCAACCACTTATCACTGGTGAATACCCATGCACATTTTGACAACATTAGTCAACACAGCCAAATCACCTAGAGCTATATTTTACACCATTGAGTGGCTAGCCCTGCCATGGTGCAGTCTGTGATCTCCTATCATGAGGATATTGCACACCACAGTAGATGCCCAAAACAGTTGATTTCTGCAAGTCTTCCCCCTGTAGGGCATCATTCAGAGTCTGTTCTGCTGTCCACAACTCCATTCCTTGTTGAGTTTGAGATGGAAACACTTACCATGTTTTTCAGAAGTTGGAGGTACTTCAGTATTGAACCTTATATTCTGTGCATGGGAGGCAAGGACCTTAACCATTATGCCACCTGATCTGCTAAATGCTGTCTTTGCCACTCCATTAATTTCTTGTACATTCCATACCTTAACCATCTAGGCCTGATACTGAGTCAACATTTGCTTTCTTAAGTACTTCATCCAGTTCACTAATATTAATTTCTTTTTCAAATTCTTCCTTAACTCATTCTGGATTTTTTTCTTTTCATTCTGTTATATTTTCTTTCTTTTTACTCTTATACATACTTTTTGCATGCTGTACTACAGTACTCATCATTTATTGTTGTGTTCTTTATATCTCTATTTTTACATGTTTCATTTCTCTAATTATACTAATATCTAACTTTACTATTTTACCCAAATATGCAGATACCTCCTCTCTTCTCCCTTGTAAATATCTCTGCCTACCTAGTAATGCGTTATTTTCTTTTATATATTTCTTATTCCATGCCATAATACTCTGTTGTACTGTTCTTTAAATTTTTAATACAATTTTATACATTTTCCCATACTCCGCTTTCCTTTCCTATGTCAGCCTCCCATTGAAAAAATATTTGTTATATTTCATTTTAAATTCTGTCCACCATTCAGACCAGTTTTATAAAAGTCCTTCACAGTTTTATGGTCCTTCCATAAATGCAGTACTTCCTGCTCTCCAATTTCATACCATAATTTCTCATATATTTATTTTTTATTCCCTTTCCTATTTTAATATACTGCCTTTCTTCCATCACCTCCATCCATATTGCTAAATTGTCTGAAAAACCTGTCACCATTTGCTACCCCTAAGCCTTCTGATAATACAAAGTAATCATCTTCAGATCCAAGTGTCCCCCTTCTACAAATCCATTGACTTTTGTTCCACAGAGCTAATTTACCACATTTTATCATTTCTTCTATTTTTACATTTTCCCTTTAAATCACAAAGACTCATGCAATTATAATTTTTATGTTAGCCATCACATAGTCTAATAGATGAGATTATCTCTTTCCTCCTTAGTTGTATATGCATATAATGCTATAATTTTGTAAGCATATTCTCCCCACTTCACATCCACAACAGTTAACCTTCTCATCCTTTCCAGTGTTACATTAGTAATTTTACTTGCTCTGTGTATCTACAGCTTTTGGTAAGTTTGGGTCTACTTTTCTTCAAAGCTTGCCCAATGTTTTGTCATTTCGTATATCACAGATTATTCTGTTGGTTATTAGTGAAGTTCTCTAACTTATCAAGTTCACAGTATTTCACTGTGTTATTCAGCTAAATAATTGAAGTGTCTGTAATTTCTGTTGGACCTTCTGCATTTGCAAAGAATAAATAATGAATAAGTAGCAAATTCTTTGTAAGCAGAATAATTCCTGTACCCCATTCTAAGGGCTACTATTTTATGTTTCCTCTGCTCCCATGCATGCATACAGATTTAGCCTTTTCTTTTTTCTTCATATGTCACTGGCACAAGTTTTTGCCGAATGTTGTAACTTTTTACACCTATACAAATTTTAGTAAGCCTTTAAATTCATATACTTGAAAGAGTGGGATTAATTCTTCATATTTTTTCACTGAAATAATTTATAAACCAGCTACTTTAGCAAGCTTCTGTTAAATTTTGCTTTACTGCTTTTAGGATGAGCCAAGTAATGTTTGTATCAGTTTGGTTCTGTTATATAGCTGTCCATTTTTTTCTGTTTGCTTTCATTTTGTCTGATTCTTCTTTACTTCTTGCATCCACCACTTTGTATGTGCACTGTGAGTCATGATTGCCATCCTGTACCCTGTATTTGTAATTTTTTTTATACCGTGGTAACTGGTGACTTCAAAGCTGGGGGGATGGGACTGCATAAAACAACTGAAAGATTGGGACTAACTGGATTGGAGTGGGCTGTACTAAAACAGGCCAGTGACTGTTTACTCATGATCAAACACATAGCCGGCCTTAGGCATAGGCCAACTAGGCGGCCGCCTAGGGCACCACTCTAGCAGGGGCGCTTTTTCAGTAATTGTTTGATGTAGGTAGACTAGGATGGGGGCACCAGATGGTGTGGTGGGGGGTGCCATGGAGCCCTTTTGCCTAGGGTGCCAGTTGACCTAAGGCCGCTCCTGATCAAACAGCAGCTAAGGTCTGTCACTTTTATCCACAGATTGCCTCAGCATCCATTCATTGTAGCTGCTTTACTGACTATATACACTTCAATCTATCTCATTGTGATAAAAATAGTAATAGTCACAGTAACATATTTCAGCTTGTTTTTCTCATGCAATAGCCATGCCAAGTCATATCAAAGACTATTTAACTTTGATCAAATTATAGCAAAGAGTCTGTCAGTTTTATCTACATACTGTGTTCATTCCTACCATTTGCAGCCATTTTGACTGTCTGCAACTAATATGTCTGAGTTCATATGAATGAATAAATACATAATTAATGGCCATAGTAGTATGTTTTAGCTGACTGCCATCGTATTCATACAGAGCAACCTGTTGCATCCTCCACCTCATGCACATACATGTGCACATGTGCTTTTGTTCACAGACACACACCTGCCACTTATAGCCACTTTAGACTTTATGTGCACTTCAAATCTCTGATTGTGAGCATAAATGCTGACCACAGTAATGTATTTAGTTCTCTTCCTTCAGACAAATACAGTGCAGTCCCTTGCAACCCCCCAGCAAGATGTGCACATATATGCATGTACACACACACACACACACACACACACACACACACACACACACACACACACACACACACACACACCACCTAATGCAACCAATACTATTGGGAAAGGCTGCTTGTTGCTTCATCTAGCAAAACAAGCAGCCCCATTGAAAAGTTAGTTGCATGTCTCTGTAAATTGAAATTGGAAGTCTTGCATGTGAAAATTTCCAAGTCCTGAAATAGTAATATCAGCTATTAAAAACAAAAAACATATAAATTTAAAAAAATGAGTTGTTATACTTTAAAAAGGCTTCAGCCCCTCAGTCCAGTTCCATGAACTGTCAGTGTTTTTTTTATAGCCAGCTCATACTTGTGTGAAGACAAATTATATAAAAAAGATCTGAAGTAACACTAGATATGCATGTTGTGAGTCACTCTCTCAGTTAATGAAATGTCTCTGTAGTAGTTGTATTAAAAATTCACAGTCTTCTGTTTTACATATTTGTGTGCCTGTGCTTGTCTTTCCTGTATATTTAGGGCGCTTCATCCAAAATTAATAATTTAAATGTTTTGTCTACATCCTAAATTATAGTAAAGCTGCAGGTGCTCATTGAATCATAATGTATTCTAATGCTTGTTTTGTATATTAATTGCTGGAGCTTTTCTCCTCAGGTCTTCGCTGAGAATGGGTCTCAGTTCATTGAACAACATAGTCAGCAAACCATAGATTAATACATAATAAAATACAATATTGACAGTAAAATAAAAGATCTCTTTAAGTATACATATTTCAGATTGATTTAGTCATTCATCAGAATCACTGATGAATGGCCATTAGCCCTAAAATTAAATATGTTATATTTGATTGATTCTTGGTGCACTTTCTTTTTAGCTGTACTATACATACACAGAATTGAGTGTAGTAACTCAACTGTCAGATACTGTTGCCTTTAATTTAATGAGAAGCAAAGTCATGAGAGAATTACGAAGTGTCTGTCAGCCATTTGCCTATAATTAATGAGCAGCAAAGTTATGAGAGAATTACAAATGTCTGTCAGGTATTTGTCACTGATAAGGTTAATGGAAGCCTGAGGCATCTGTGAAAGAAAAGTTCATTTAAGGTTCATAGGTGTTTACTAGGCTAACGACCACAAGGGCCTTTTCTGGTTTCCCATCCAGTTGTTCAAGTTGCACTTGAATTGGGTTAGGGAGGAACTCTGTTTCACATGGATGGGAACCCTGTTCCATAGATGGGGTAGTCTCTGGGATACATACCTATCTCTCCAACAGGTCCTGTTTATATCATAGGCAAGGTTTAAGTCTTTAGAATGGGTAATTCTGGTGCTGTTTGTTTTGTGGATATGCAGGAGGTCCATCAGAGTGGGTTATGACAATGCCCTGTATGCCAGACATAGATCTTCCCTCAAAAGTCTGTAGGAGACAGAATACAGGAATAGGGCATTGAGGCGGTCTGCATAGGACATTTTACTTATGCGCTGTATTCTTTTAGTGAGGAACCTCTGTGGAGCTTCCAATTGTTGGATATACCTGGTTAGGTACATACCAAAGGGGGCATTGTACTCAGTGATAGATCTGATGAATGCCGACTACAGTGGAATAATGACTTCTTTGGACTTAGATGCCATACCTTTGTTTATAAGTTGAGCAGCACAGAATGATTTCCTCACCACTGCAGACACATGATTGTCGAAGGCTAAATTACTGTCTATGTGTGTCCCTAAGTCTCTGACTGATGGGTCAACTCTAAGGGGTGTGTTGTCAATATGATACTTACCAGGGATGGATGACTTTCCAAAGAATACTATTATGCATTTCTTGGCATTTAGTTTTAGTCCATGGCTCTGACACCAGTGTTTGTCTGTGTCAGACACTCCTGGAGAACATTTGTGTCAGTGTGAGATTCAGTGACAGCTCCTAATTTGCAATCATCTGCAAATTTCGTCAGCCAGGGACTACTGACATTGCCCTTATCTTCTGAGAAGTAAATATCAAAAAGAACGGCCCAAGAGCTGATGCCTGAGGGACTCCACTTGTGAATGTCCTCTTTGTAGAGGTGGACTCCCCAAATCTAACTAGCTGGGTCCTCTCTGTGAGCCAGTTGGCTATCCATCAGGTGACATACGGGTTTTTACTTAACCTCTTAAGTTTGTCAACAATGCTCAAGTGGGATATTGTGTCAAATGCCTTGGCCACGTCAAGGTAGGCACTGTGAATGATTTTGCCCTCATCCACTGCATTGGTGACCTTCTCAAAGAACTCCACCAGGCTGAGTAGGCATGATCTGCCTTTGATGAAACCAAACTGGGTTTGGGTCCAGTGTATGGAGGTTTACTATATCTCTATCGATCATCTCCATGATAATTCTTTCCATGGCTTTACAAAAGACTAGTAAGACATGGGTCTGTAGTTTCCAGGGTCTGTAGATGGCCCACCTTTATGTAGAGGGATGACTGTTGCCTTTCGTCATGCATGAGGCTCGAAGCCTGTTTGAAGGCTACAGTTAAATAGTAATTCCAGAGGCACTGATAGGTCATGTTTCATACTGTTTAGAAGACATCCTGGGATATTGTCTGGATCCATTGATGCAGTGTTCTTGATCTTAAAGAGAGCATTAAGGACCTGTTCTCTAGTGATTGTAGGGGGAGTTATATTTGATGATATTTCCTGAGGGAAGGTTCGGGGGGGAGGGGTAAAGTTGGAGCTGAATTTATCAGCCAGGAGGTTAGCAATACCTTCTGTCTTAGTATAGCTAGCTCCCTTTACACTGAGCTCTGCACACAATTGTTTGTTGCTTTTGAGGTTGTGGACATAGCTACAGAATGCTTTGTGGTTATCCTTGGCCTGGGAGGCCAAATGTACCTCAAATTTGGCTTTGGTAGACTTTATTTGTCCTCTGAGTTTGTTTAGTTTAATGAGAGTGCTTTTATCCTGCTGGGTGCTGCACTTCTTGATTTTTCCCCATTCCCATGTTGGCTTAATTCTTAGTATACCTTTTGCTACTTTATGAATATAATATTCTGTATGACTGTTATTGTTATTCTCCTTAAGGATCTGCATCCAATATTTCTTGAATTAGTCCCCTGCTTTATCATCACCCTTTTCCACTTTAAATTGCAGCTTTCTGCCTGTGTTATGTATAAGAGCCTTAGCTTTGTAATTCTAAAATATAAATTCAAATCAGGTAATCCTAAGTCTCCTTGTTCTGTTGGGAGGATCGACCTATCCCACTTAACTTATGCCCTGTTCCCTTCCGAAATAAAATTCTTTATCTCTTTATTAATTACTATCCACAACTTGTGTGTAAAACTAAAGGGACTAAAAGCATTTTTATTTCTGTATCTTGCTGTCTATATCCATAGACAAGAGCTTCCAGTTTTTTTTTATCTTTTGTTTAGTCTCTTCCCACATATCCTTAGGTGCTGTAACTGAGTCCTTTTTAATTCATACTCCTAAAGACTTCATTTTATCTTGTCTCCATAATTATGGGTATTGCTTGACCAATTCATGTGTGGGTACATAGTTTAGAACTATAGCCTTTGTTTTAGCTTCATTAATTTTATATTCTGAAAAAAACTGGAACTTTCTCAGAATGTCCCACAGCACTGAGATGTCCTTTTCTGGTTCCATCAGGTGCAAAGTAATATCATCTGCAAATAAAGACATTGTTTTGAACACCATACCAATTGTATCCTTGAATGTCTGAGTCCCTAATTGTCTTTGCTAATGGTTCTAAATATAATGCAAGTAACAAAGGAGAAAGAGGGCAACCCTGCCTGGTTCCTCTTTTCAGAGGCAAGTTATTGGGAGAGAAACCGCCCCACTTTGATTTTTGTCTCTGATCCATCATACATCATTCTAATTAACCTTTATTATTGTATCAGGAAATGCAAATGCTTCCATTACCCTACTCATAAAAATCCCTGTTTACAATGCTAAATGCTTTCTCTCCATCAAGGCCAACCAGTAACAGTGCTATTTTATTAAATTCCCTCTGGAGCATCATTGTTCTATTAATATTGTCAAATGTCTCCCTTCCCCAACAAAACCACATTGGTCCATCTCTATCAATTTTGGCATTGCTTTTCCTATTCTTTTAGCCATTATCGACATAAACATTTTATAATTATGGTTTAAAATTGAAATGGGCCTATATGAAGCTAGATCAGATAGGTCTTTATCATCTCTAGATATTACAGCTACCACGGCTTTTTTCCAGGATGTTGGTGCTTTCCCTCCTTTTAAAATACTGGTAAACAAAACCTTCCAGATCTTTTATCACTTTCTTCTGTCCTAGCTTCCAAACTTCCACTGGAATGCTATCTATTCCTGGAGACTTTCCTGTATATTGGTTATACATCACCATTTTCATCTAATCGCCTCTTATCTTAACTGTTAGTTGTCAAGCCTCATCTACCTCTAGCCTTGACATATTTAAGTCTTCCATATGTATTTGCATTTGTACTTTTTCTGATTTACCCATCTCTCTGCTTTATACAAATTCTCATAAAATTTCTGAAATATCTCAGAGATCTCTACAGGGTCTCTGGTTATTTTTCTTGTTATAGGCTTCCTAAGTCTGGCAAAAACCCTACTTTCTGTTGCCCAAGTCATTGTGTCAAAAAGTTTTTGTGGTCTGGAGTTATCAAAAAATTGTTGCTCAATCTTTCTAAACTCATGAATATTATCTATGTACTCCCTTACTTCATTTTATGCCACTCACTAGCTGTAACTTCTGGAGTACTTTCTGTCTTCCCTAATAATTCCTGGATAACTTCTATTACCCATTCCTTAAATTCCTGTCTTTTTAACACATAGGTGGGGAAGCACCAATGTCTCATCTTTACTTTATTACCATGTATTTTTATCTTAGTAATTACTGGCACATGATCTGTCGTAGTTATTGAATGTGTATCAAAGTTCTCAATTCAGTTCACATGTTCATGTGAAATATAATTTTTGTCAAGTCTAGCCTAGTTATTCTACACTGGGGAATAATATGTAAATTCTTTGAGTTCTTATTACTGAATTCACATCTTTCATACCAGATATTTTCATAAATTTCTTCTCTACCCTGTTTTGTTATATTTTCCCTTCCAACCCCCCCCCCCCGATACTTTCTTACTGTTGCAAATCAAATTCCAGTCCCCATCTATGAGTAATATTCCCTGTTGAAACCTGATTATTTCTTCATTTTTTTAATCTCCAAAATAACCATGTCAATCAGGCTGGCAGGAGAAACGGAAGAGACTGGCCATCTGTAATAATAGGTGTAAATTTGCTTACTTTAATGAGGAAGGATGTGGTTTAATTGGGGGCTTAATGTTGAGTCTATACTGTTGTGGCTCTCAAGGGGGACAAAACTGTTAGGGATTAGAAGATTTCAGTTAAAGTGGCAAATGCTGTAGAAAACCCAGCTGAGGTGCTCTTTGAGCAGCTAAGTGCAATTTAAGGGACTCCTCAGTTGGAGCACAGGCAGCTTCTAAGAGAAAATAAATCTACTGTAGCTTTTGCGTCTATAACCGCCAATGGTTATCTTTGCTACGCAGTGCTGCGTGAAGGTGTGCTACGTGCAAACAGATGTCTCTGATTGCTCAGATGAAGATAGTAGAGCAGTGTTTGGTTGCCAAACTCTATGAAGCTCTGTTAAAACAGGATCAAACCCATACAAACGTGGGGCTTATGTTGCAACTGCAAGAACCCTTTTTTTAAAACAAGTTAAGCAATTTTCAAACAAGTTGGCCAATGGAAATGCTCAATACTGAGCCTTATTACAGCAATTTCCTTCTCAGATGAGTCCTGTACACTCTTCTGCCACAAGGGTGCAGGGGGCCCTCTTAATGTGAGGTAGCTGGTTTTAGTGCTCAGATAATGCCAAACAGTCTAGATTCAGCAAATCTGAATGTAGCCTATGCTATAAAATACACAAGTACTAGAAAATACAAAGTGCAGGTAAAACAGTC
This sequence comes from Protopterus annectens, assembly GCF_019279795.1. NCBI lineage: Eukaryota > Metazoa > Chordata > Ceratodontiformes > Protopteridae > Protopterus > Protopterus annectens. Next base: position 886,224,633 of record NC_056726.1, on the reverse strand, counting down.
TCAAACAGCAAACAGTTGAAACACTGAAACAGCAAAACAGTTAAAATGGCTAAAAACAGTTAAAGGTAGGCAGCAGTTCAGTAATACACAGTTTAAATGTGCAGTACAGTGAATAAAAACACTTATTTTTCTGTAGATTTCAAAGGATACCTTGTATTTCATTTAGATTCACTCCAGAGATCAGAGAGAGCACACCAGTTCTAGACATACCTCTCAACCTCTTAGAACAAGAAATCTGTACAAAGCCATACATAAAATTGGGGTGAAGGCCCCAAAATAGGGACAGTTTTTAAATATTGCTCTTGCAAACTTTATAGAAAGTTGATAGAATAATAGGTTTAGCATTAGCATGAATTTTCTGAAGGGTATGAAGTCTGAAACTGAAATGTCTGTCATTATTTTCAAACTGCAGTCATTAATGATTTGCCATTAATTTGACAGAAAACTACAATTTTATGAAAAATAGACCAAAAATATGAGGGAAAAATCTGGACTTTCTGCAAAAATCTATACAGTTGAGAGGTGTGCTAGAGCAGCTCCTGTAAACTGAGCCTTTTCCTAGAGTTCGCTTTGTATTAGGGTAGTATATTAAAAAAAGCCTGTGTATTTTTAACTTATTTGAGCTTACTTTCAGATGCTGGGAAACTCTGTGTGATTATTGATTGATCTTTTAATTTTGACTTGACTAGACTATATTTGTCTTGATGAATGTTAAACATTGTTTTATTAGACATGGTGAAGCCACATTTTCACAGACTCTGCAAACTAGCATGATTTCAGTGAACATACACGAGCTACACTAAAAGGCAGTCTGGACTTGTGGGGGTGATTAGCTCTGACAAGCAGTGTTCCCTTCTCCCATTGATTTTGTTGGGCTATATCATTATGTAGTGCTCCTTCTTGATTTGAGAATCACTTTCAAGACCACCCAAGAATAATGAGAATAAGGTATGAAAGATGTAGGAGGTACCAGTCCATGACATGGGTTACCCAAGAGCTGCACTTGAGGCAGTTAGGGATAATAAATTATTTGTTGTTCTATTATTTTCTTAGGCTCTGGGTGTTCAAATAAGGAATAATAAGGAAAGAACTGAATGACATATGGAAACTGCCCATTATGTACCAGTTTGAGAGAAAGAGTAACATCAGCAAGGACTTTTCCTATGTTCACATTAAATAACAACTGAAAAACACTGACCTGAATGCTGTTGGCAGGTGTATGTAGTATAAGAAATCCTGTTTTGAGAATCGGTGGAAAGAGTCACTCTCAAAGATTTAGTTTTATGGTAAGTAAAAACATTGCATCTGATCTTGTCAATCTTCACGTAATCCTTGACTGTGGACTTGGTTCCGAGCCTCAGAACCAACTCAGCTGTTTACTTCAGCTCACGCCTTCCAAATTCTTGAGCTAGGCTCTACTCACAGTGCTCCTCTCAAAATTATCTCAGATCTCGTTTGCTGCTTCGTGTGTCAGACATGTATGACTGCTTTTGAGCTTTGGCCTTTGAGTAAAGTGAGTTTTGTTCTTCTTTATTTACTTTATATATCTTAAACTATCTTAAACCTTTCTCCCAATTACTTAATCTTCTACCCGCTCCATGGGATCTAACACTGGTTCTTTAATCCCTTACTCATACCCCCTTTTGAACCATCAGCTACATGGGACTTAAAGTTTCTGACTTGGAAAACTTTATTCTTAGTGGCCATCACATCTGCCAGAAGAGTATCCGAAATTCAGGCCTTGTCCTGCAAACCACACTACATAATATTTCACAAAGACAGGGTCTCCCTTAGGACGAATCCATCCTTTTTACCAAAGGCAGTCTCAGAATCTAATGTCGGTCTAACACTGCAACTACCAGTCTTTTTTCTTAATTTCTCAAATAAAAGGGGAGTATTCCCTACATTTATTAGACATCCACAGACAACTAAAATTTTATCTTCACAGAATAAAGGATTTCAGAAAATCTGACCAACTGTCTGTGGCCTTTTCCCTCACTTTCTTTAGGTAACCCAGTTACCAAAGTTAGCTTGGCTAAATGGTTCGGAGATTGTATTATGTATATATGCCATTCGAAAAAACTTGACCTTCCATGTCTAAAAGCCCACTCAACTAGAGCTGTGGCAACTTCTGCAGTTTTTCATGCCAGAGCTTCTTTAGATGACATTTGTTCTGCAGCCACATGGTCGTCTCCTCATACCTTTATCACCCATTACAAATTGGATCAGGTGTCTAGGCATCATTCAGTTCTGTGGTGCTTAGGAATATTCTTCCATGAGACCTCCCAAGTTTCAGATAGCTAGGGAATCTGTCCCACATTCAAGGATTACGTGAAGATTGACAACATTAGGTAAAGAAGTTATGTCTTACCGTAATATTCCATCTGTGTTTACTAATCCCTGACATTCCCTCCCCCCTTCCCCCAGCCTGAGACTCAGAATTCTCTCAGGACTGGCTTCATAATATGCACACATATCTGGTCTCTTCTTCTTATTTACTATGTGTCTGCCACTGTTCTAGGCAAACTCAATCTGAGGTAACTTAGAGAGAAGCATTATGGGTAGAGCCTAGCTAGAAAGTTTGGAAGGCGTTGGTTCCGAGGCTCGGAATCAAGCCCACTCTCGGGTATTAGTGAAGATCGGCAACACAGATGGAACGTTATCGTAAGACATAACTTCTTTTTTTCATTTCCTTCACCTGCAAGAAAACTCACAGACTTCATCTCTGCATTCTGCTAAAATCATTCCAAGATTCTTTAGCCCATTTAGATATCACTGTCAATATTCAGAATTATTGTTTTAGCACTGTACATTGCCTTTCCAATGCCCTAATAACTAGACAACATGGAAACTCTTTTTCTTAGTGTATAAGAAGAAGTACTTTTGGAATCTGTAACTTAGTAATGTATTGTTATCCTCCTTGTGATATAGCCAAAAGGTCAGTGTTTCCGAGCCTAGAAAATACAAAACCTGGCTTACTGTAGTTAGCACTTTTTGAATCAGTTATGTATCCCAGTTCCTGACACAACAGTAACAATGAAAAGAAAAAAAAGATAATGCTAAAAGTGTAATTTAGATAATTGTCACTCTCTCCAAATTAGAATAATTGCATGATGTTTTAATGCGACCAAGAACAGTCTCCATATAGGACTTCCAAGATGGCTGCACATTAACTAACAGCTTAACTCTAGCTCTCCCAGTGTGAAAACAGAAACTCAATGGAGAAGGCCAGTAAACCTTTGCTATTATGGGTAAATTTCTGTAACTGGCTAGTAAGTGTACTGCCTGGATGCTGAGAAAAAAGAAATACAGAGCACCTGGAAAAAATCAGCTACACAACTTGAGGAAGAAACGCTGACTGTGGAAAGCTCTTCAGCAAAAGCAATGCAACTTCCAGACTTGACTTCCAGTAACCTACATGAAGATATAAGACAAACTGCACACAAACATGGTTAAAATAAAATAAAACACTGATGGAGTATATCAACACAAATAAAGGCTGGAAAAATGGAAGAAGCTGTAAACAGATATTCAGGTGAGGTGATAAACCTGCAAAAATCAGAGGCTGAAATGAAGAAAAGGCTGGCTGAATATGAGACAGCTCAGGAAGAGATGTTTCAAAAAGTAACAGAATTAGAGGACAGACCACGTAGGGAAAACCTGAGATTTTCAGCTATACCAGAGAAGCTGGAAAGTACAGACTGCATTAATTTTATGAAAACGCACACAAGCAACTGGACTAGTATTCCACAGCAGGAGTTGTTAATTGAAAGGGCACATATTGTGTATGCGCCAAACTTGGCTATAAGAAAGCAACCTAGACCTTTAAAGGTAAAGATGCAATCCTATCAGCAGAAGGAGTTGATTTTAACAAAACTGTGGCAGAAGTACAACATACTAAAAGTGGTAGACAGCAGAGTGTTTGTGGAGAATGATCATTCTACTATTCAGGGAATGTCGAGTTACAAGTGTGTGATTCAAACTGCTGTACCCAGCTGTCTTCAGGGTATTCTTATTACTTATTATTGAGGATATTTGCAAACTTGGTGCTTTCATAAACTCCCCAGTAGGCACCACGATCCTATAAGAGGGCCTATCCCAAATAGTTGGTGTTAAAACAATGAGGTAAAACCTAATGCTAAGAAATGTATAATTGTATCTTTGGGCTAACATGACTTCTCTTGTAACTATCACATTAATAGTACCCCTCTGGAAATTTATACCACAGTTAGAAATCTGGGAACTTATGTTGACAATGAGCTGTCCTTCAATCACCACATGTCTAGTATTGTAAGTAAGGCTTTTTTCATCTCACAGCTTATATGTAAAGGTATGGCATCCAGATTCAGGGGCACAATTGATCCACTGTACTTAGCTCTCTTTATTCCGATCATTGATTGTAATGCCTCTTTTGGTATGTACCTGTCCAAACACTTGTCACAGCTGGAATGACCACAACACTTTCTCACTAAAAATATCAAGGGTTTAATTCATAAAAACTATGCAGACTACCTCAAGGCCTTGTCTATCTCCTCTGTATCATACAGGCTATTGAGAGGCAACCAGTGCCTTGCATGTAGAGCCTCAACAGACCTACTATGTCAAATCTATTTCACATCTGCAAATTCAGTGGTTTCATAAACTCCCACTCAAGGGAACTAATTTTTTTTTTTTTTGCAAATTTAGTAAAACATACTGGAGGGATAGGTATGTATCACAGAAAACACCACTCCTCTGACACTATCTTCCACTCCACGTAATGTAAAGTACTTTCCTTACTCTATTCGAATGTAATTTAGATGAGTATTTATTTATTTATTTTGCCTTTGTTTAAAGGGGAAGTCTGACTGGGTAATACCCATTTTCAGCGAAGGCCTGGGGAGAAAAGCTCCATTTGCTTACATTGCATTATACTAAGTTCCAGTCAAACACAGAGTAGTTACATATCTATTTACATTTATACACAAACAGTAGTTATATTTATACATATACATTCTAAGATTTTACAGAGGTAGAAGTTATTAAAGAGAAAGCACACGTGCAACTTATTGGATTGTACAGGCAGGAGTTATATATAAAAAATGTTCTGTCATTCCAGTAAGAGGTTGAGAATGTTAAGGAGAGTATTTGGATAGTATTGTACAGTGAAAGAGTTCTAATCTTGTGATAAGCATGTACAGGTTTAGGATTGGTTAAGATATTGCTTAAGCGGTAGTTTAAAACTACTGAGTTTGATGGAGAGTTTTATTTGCATGGGGATATTATTCCAGAGTTTAGCAATGCACTGGGAGTAGAGCGAGTCTCCTGCAACATTATTTCACTTATTTGTAAATAATAAGAATTAGTGGTACTTGCGTATTATCGCAACGACATTTCCAACCTGTCAGCATTCGTCATGTTATGGGAATGTGGTTAATTTATTTGTAAAGCCATATGTTTTGGGTTTGAAAGATGTTATGATTGTACGTAACTGGCGATATATTTTTTTCATATGGGTGTTCATTGTCTCGTGTGTATCCTGCAGCAGTTGGCCCGCTAGCATGGAAGCCAGGAGCAAGAGGGAGAGAACAAATTCTGGGATGACACCCCGGTCCGCTGCAACAAATACACATACAGACATACAAAAAGAGAGGTACACACGGCACCATTCTTCTATCAGCGTGTGTTTGGGATGTGACAGGAAGCAAAAAAAACCTGGCCCCCCAAAAAAAAAAACAATTACACCTAGTGAGAACATTCATAGTACATGAACCGGCCGAACAAGTTCACAATGCCGACCGTGGCATTATGGTGCCACCCATGAATGCAAAAAAAGCCAAATATTTGTCATGTGATTCAACCAGAGAGTCCTTGAAAGGTTGCTGACCCTTGAACAACCTGAAATGTTCCTTTCCAAATCTTTTGTTTTCACAGTCTGTTGAAGCACTTTCCCCAAGTTTTGTAAAAATGACTAGCTTAATACACACGAGGAAACAACATTCCCCCAATTTAGTTACCTGGTGGTTTTGTATCAAGAATTCTTCAACAGACTTAACACAGTGACACACACCTCCCCAGTAACTTGCACTACATATTTCTGCAGGACAAGGGCTTGGGAATGAGCTGCTTCTCCTGCTCCGAATATGGTTGCGATAATACATAAGTACCAATTAGTTACTAGAAAGGAGGTCCCTTGCTTGACAATAGGGTAGTAATACGTTTTGTAGTGCAGGGCATTTTTCTGGATGATGAACGAGTTTGTGTGCTGTAGTCATTTATGAATATGTTAGCTTAAAAGCAATTAAACTGACTTGAACTGCACAACTAAGACGGTAGTAGGTCCTATGAGGGAGACTGGTGACAAATTTAGCGATTTTTTTTTTTTTGTTGTAGCAAGAGGCAAGTTTCTTTCTTTGAGTATTTTTTATGTTTGTTAGGATAGGAGCGGAGTAGAGTCGGCAGTAAGAAGGTGGTGACTAAATTTTTCTTCCAGTATCTGTAAGGAATCCATTGATCCTGTAAAGGGACCCTAGTTTCTGGTATGTAGATTTAATGGTGTGCAGTATATTTTGGTCATATTTAAGACTGTCATCTATTATAACACCTAGATGTTTACTGTGAGTTGCAGTTTCAATTGTAGTATTATTTGCTGTCTTTATGGTAAAAGATTGCTTTTGATTTTGACAACTTTTTGAGGTGAAAAGCATTAACTTAGTTTTCTTGGGTTCAGTAAAAGGTTTGATTCTTTGAGCCAGGTTTCTATAGCGGAGAAAGACTTTTGGGTAATGTCTCGGTGCTTATTTATTGTTGAGGCTGCACATATTAACGGTGAGTCATCTGCATAGTGAAGTAAAGTAGCATGGTGAGTGGAGATCATTATTAAATATATTAAATAGTACAGGTCCTAGGATAGAGCCCCGAGGTACACCTGTAGTAACTGGTTGAAAGGACGAATAGATTTGTTGACATTTAATAGCTTGTTGCCTTCCAGACGGGTAACTAAGGAACCACAACAAGCAGTTTTGTGAAAGTCCTATTGAGGAGAGTCAAATGAGTAGCTGCTGGTGCGAGATAGTATCAAATGCCTTTGACAAGTCTAAGAACATGGTGGACACAAGCAGACCATCGTTTTCTGTGTCAGTTTATTATATTTGTAAACTGTAGTAGAACAGTAGTGGTACTGCGCTGGGGCCTAAAGCTGTGTTATGATTCTGAGAGCAGGTTATTTGAGGTTAGGTATTGCATCAGCTGCATGTGGATGCATTTCTCTAATGTTTTGGAGAGGTCTATAGTTATTAAACTCTGTAGATGCGCATTGCATCAGCTGCATGTGGATGCATTTTTCTAATGTTTTGGAGAGGTCTGTAGTTATTAAACTCTGTAGATGTGTTGCCTTTGTGCAGTGGTGTGATGCAGGATTTTTTCAACAGTGATGAGATGTATATTTCTGCTATGGACCTATTAATTAGTATGGAAGCGGAGAAGGCTATGTAGTCTGATAGTTGGTCTACATCTACAGAAATAGTTTTTAGTTTAAGGAGCAGCTTCCTTATGAGTGACGTACGTACTGGAATAAAATTGAAGAACTGTCTGTGGTTTTGATTGGACAGGGGTAGAGTGAGGGGAGCATATGTTTTAGCGTCTGGATTGTATGAAACAGGAATGAAACTGTGTGGAGATAAGAGTCTGTCATATTGTCTGTTTTGTGCAGAGGGACTGGTGGTCTTGGCAGGGTGTAGTAGTTTATTTATTGATTACCAAAAAAGTTTTGGATTGTTTATATGTTTGACTTATAGGTTGGTATACTATGTTTGCTTATCCAGTTTGACATGGAGTTTTGCAAGATTTCTAAGAAGTCTAAATTGCTGGAGGGCATTTTGAGTTCTATTTTTATACCGTTTTTCCAGTTTTTATCCATTTTTATCATGATTGTTTTGTTTCCTCTGTCAGCCATGGTACAGGGTTGGATTTTACTCTTATTACGTACTGGTGCTAGATTATTTAAGGTCTGTAAGTATACGTTATTAAAGTGTTCTACAGTAGTTTCTAACAGCATTGTTCTAAGTACATTCCAGTTATATATATTTTTAGTGTTTCTTTAAAAATGTCTTTGTTGAAGTTGGTTGTATTTTATATTTGATTATAGATAATATGTTTATCTATAATAAGGTGAGTTTTAATAGCATATGTTGCCATGTGGTCACTTATGCTACCTGAGAGGTAACCTACTTTTGTAGTTTGTTTTTAAGAATCCATTATAATGTTGAGTGTCTCCATGGAGTTTTATTGATTCTAGTAGGTGTGTTTATTAATTGTCTGAAGTTGGACAAGTTTATGGATTCAGTGGAGGTAGTGGAATTTATGGGTTGCCAGACTATATTTAAGTCTCCCAAGTTTTATAGTTTCATGGTTAATTTGTTCGGATATCCAATACAGGATGCTTTCAGCAGTATCAACTTTATTCCCTGGTGGTATATAAATTGCTGTTAAACATATAGTTTTCCTATTTTGATTTTTAGGAGTGTTGTTTGTAGTTCAGCATTGTTAAATTTGGGTATTTCCTGTGGAAGTAAGGTAATGGTTAGGGAAATTTTTTATAGATGATTGATACACTACCTGCACGCTTGTTTTGTCTGTCATGCCTGAGTATACGGTAGCCTGGTATATATATTATCTATATTTATATTATATTATAGATATTTATTTGGTGATCTCATTATCCTTTCTTTCTTCACTATCCTTTATTTCTTTTTTTAACCGGGTTTCAGTTGCTTTGACTAAATCAGGAGTGTGTGTGACAGGATAAGCATGTATGTCATGGATTTTATTGCACATACTTCTTAGGTTCATATTTAGTAAGGTAAATTTGGATTCTGTTTTTTTTTTTTTTTTGCTGAGATGTATTAGGTGGCTGGTTTATTTTGGGGTTGGACGTGATGGTTTTATGAACAGTGGGACCAGGGTTGTGGTGAGCATCTCCGATAATATTATGAATTTATATTTTAGAGGGAAGTGTGTGGCCACTTATATTTTGGTCTTGGTTTGATATTTTTATGGTAAATTTGGATGCTTAATTTTAAGACATTTATAGAAAAATAAATGAGATGTGGTTTATTTTTAGAGATACGGTGTTATGGAGAAAAACAGGTTGGATAGATAAGTCCTAAGTATGTGAAGGTGTTGGATTTATAATTGGTGATAAAGGTTAGTAGAGTGAGGAGAAATTGTAAAATAATCTGATTTAAAAGCATCTTATTTAACTTGGGCTTTATCTTTGCTGTTAGGAGGGTAGTGGGTTGGTTGTAAAGATGTAATTTGATAGTTTTAGGGGGCAAGGATTAAGATAATTTGTTACAGAGCCTTGGGTGGTAAACTATTATATTGATTGCTTTCCTACTGGAGGTAACTGATGGTATTGGTTAGAGGAATATGTGGGTGGTGCTGTGGAAGTATTCATGCAGAGTAAGAGGCATTAGGGTAGGGGAGCGGAGTGAGCCTGAGTGGGTTGAAAACTTGTCAGGAGACAGAGAAAACAGTGAGTGACTTAACATAAACAGCCACAAATCTGCTGAGAGATAAGTAAAAGGAACAGTGCACTATAAAAGGCCTGTGTGCTAGTAGATGAATATCTTGGTTTTGTTGCTCTTGGTTACAGTTTTTTTCCCCAAACGTCTTTATTAAATTTACACATATGATAAAGGCAATCTTACCTTTATATAAATGAAAAACATACAAAGTGATATCACTTTAGTTGCAGTTTACATCACAGACAACATTGAAACAACTGTGGTTGTAAACATTGTACATCAATTGCAAACCATCCAGTCATTGTCAGTTAAGCATTATATGGCTCATTCAAATCCTGCCACTTAAACCTTGTTCCTATTCTGCATATCTTTTTCCCACAATTCTCATTTTTTTCCTATGTAGGTTGCTCCTTCCCTTTTCTAAAGATCCCAATTACAGTTGTTTTATCTCTGTTATTATATGCACTATTTCTAGTAAAGTTAGTCTAGACTTTGATTTCCATTTTCTAGTAGTTGCTTTTTTGGCAGCCACCATAATAAGACTCATCAAGGCTTTACTATGTCTAGGCAATTCCGATTCTGTAGCATAACTCAAAAAAATCATCTCCCCAGTCAGTCTGCTCGCCCAGCATCTCCAACAGAGTGATCTACAGGGAATCCCAAAAGTCTGCCAGATCACTACATTCCCAAAAATATGTTCCCAGCTACCTCTTTGTTGCTCGTCACACCTCCAACATTTGCTACTCACCCGAGGAAAAATTCCTTGGAGTCTACTTGGGGTATAAAAATACCTGCGTAAAAACTTCCAGGCAAAGATCCTAAATCTTCTAGACTTTGTTACATATTTGGGAGATATACATGTATCCCCTCATTGTCTCGTGAATTGCTTATCCAGTCTCTCTTCCCAATCCTTTCTAAGCTCTTCTGATTGATTCTTATAATTATCATGCAATATTTTATATGCTTTACTAATTATTCCTTTTTTTAATGGCATCTTCTGTTCTAGAGTCTATTAAAAATTCTACCAGTGCTGGTCTTTCATTTAGGAGCCCCCTATTTTTTTTCTCTTTGCCTGTACTCTGATACTGATCCTTGATAGGAAAGGCAATCTCTAACCTGTAGTCCAAATAAATTCTTGGCCTCTTCCCATCTATTACCTTTCCCTTTCTAGTTATTTGCTCCTAATACCTTGGTTCCTTTGCCAGTTTTCTCAAATTCCAGCCACCTCTTGCCTATTATCTGTATTCCTGACCACAGTCAACCCTATCGGCAAAATCTCTTTTCTGCATTGTCATGCTGGTTTGCTTCTTAGAATACTCCCTGCTATTTTATGAATATAATACTCTGTATGATTTTGGTTGTTCTCCGTAAGAGTCTGCATCCCAAATCCCAATCTTTCCACATTTCTTGATTTTCGTCCCTGTGTCAGCATCATTCCTTTCCACTTTGAATTATAGTTTTTTGCTTGTGCTATGTACATGAGCCTTAACTGTGTTGCTCTAAAATACCCCCTCAACTTAAGTAATCCTTTTCCGCCTTGTTCTATAGGTAGAATCAGCTTATCCCACTTGATCCTTGCTGTCTTCCCTTCCCAGATAAAATCTTTCAGCTCTTTAATTGCTGTCCACAACTTCTCCTGTTGATAAAAGTATGCCTGACCTCTGTATAAAACTAAAGGGACTAAAACATTTTAATGGCTTTTATCTTAGTATCTATATCCATATAACAAAACCTCCAGTTTCTCAATTTTTGTATTATCTTCTGTTTAGTCTCTTCCCACATATCCTTACCTGCCACCACAGTGTCATTTCTAATCCATACTCCTAAATACTTAATTTTATCATGTCCCCATAAATATGGATATTGTTGGACCAATTTGTGTATGGGTACATAATTTACCGCTATTGCCTTTGTTTTAGCTTCATTAATTTGGTATCCCAAGAATATTTGAAACTGTCTTAAAATGTTCCACAACACTGTAATGTCCCTTTCTGGTTTTGTCATGTATAAAATAATGTCATCTGCAAGTAGAGTCAGCTTTTCCTGACTACCATACCAATTATATTCTGAATTTCTGATTCCCTTATTTTCTTTGCCAGTGGTTCTAAATATAATACAAACAACAAAGGGGAAAGTGAACAACCCTGCCTGGTTCCTCTACTCAAGCAGAAATTATCAGAGAGGACCTGACCCACTTTAATTCTCACCTCCGATCTCTCATATATTCTTCTAATCAACCTTATAATGGTATCAGGGAAAGCGAATGCTTCCATTGCCCTGCTCATGAAGTCCCAGTCTACTTTGTCAACTGCTTTCTCTGCATCAAGACCCATCAATAAAAGTGGTACTTTCTTACATTCTGCTTCCCTCTGGATCATCAGTGTTCTGTTAATGTTGTCAAATATTTGACTCCCCTCCACAAAACCACACTGGTCCATATCTATCAATTTTGGTATCACTTTTGCCATTCTTTTAGCCATTATCGACATAAACACTTTATAATCATGGTTTAGTATTGAAATGGGCCTGATGAAGTTGGATCCGATGGATCTTTACCCTCTTTATGTATTACTCTTACCAATGCCTTCTTCCAGAATGCTGGTACTTCTCCTCTTAAAATACTGTTAAACAAAACCTTCCAAATCTTTATCATTTTTGTCCCTCCTAACTTCAAAACTTCCATACGAATACCATCTGTTCTTGGGGACTTTCCTGTAGATTGGTTATACATGACCATTTTTATGTCATCCCTTCCTATCCCGTCAGTAACTGAGCCTCATCTACCTCAAACTTTGGCATATTTAATTCTTCCATAAACATTTTCATTTGTACCTTTTCTTGATTTCCATATTTCTCTGCTTTATACAAATTTTCATAAAATTTCTGAAGTATTTCTAATACTTCTACAGGGTCTCTTGTTATCTTCCTTGTTATAGGCTTCCTAAGCTTGGTGGCTGCCCTTTCCACTTTTTGTTGCCGGAGTTGTTGTGGTAAAAGTTTTTGTGCTCTAGAATTATTATCAAAAAACAGTTGCTTAACAGCAGTCTTTCTAAACTCCTGCATATTATTGAGGACAATCCCTTATTTTCTGTTTAGCATTCTGTAGTTGCTCCTTTTCTTGTTCTGAGAGATTTAGCATTCTGCAGTTGCTCCTTTTCTTGGTCTGAGAGATTGTCCCTATTTTGCAATACTTTTAACATTTGCCAATCCCTCTAAATAATTTTTGTTACTGTTTAACTATATCTCTCTTTCATTTCCAACCTAGTTTTAAACATCACTTTAATTTTGTCCCACTCCTTAGCTTTGTTTTCAGAAGACACTTCTATCTTCTCTAGTAGCTCCTGAATTAATTCCACAACCAATTCCTTAAATTCCCCTCTTTTCAACTGGTAGGTGGGAAAGCGCCAGTGTCTCATTTTCGTTTCATTACCTTGCATTTTTATTTTAGTTATTATTGGTGCATGATCTGAAATAGTTGTTGGGTGCATTTCAAGACCTTCCATTAAATGCACATTTTCCTGTGAGATATAAAATCTTTCTACCCTAGCCCAGTTTTTGTATCTCCGTGAATAATATGTAAATTCACTTCTAACTCGTAGTATTGAATTCACATCTTCCATGCAAACATTTTAATAAATTTCTTCAAAAATATACCCTCCCTTGTTATATTTTCCCCTCTAGGCCCCCAGACACATCTTCACTGTTGCAAACCAAATTCTACTCTCCACCTATAAGTAATATTCCTTGCTGAAGGCTGATTATTTCTCCCAGAATGTTTTTAAGCTGCATTATAGCAGTTTTAGGGAGTATGTAAGTACATGCCAGTGTAATCCTCCTCCCTTGCCAGTAGCCCCTTAGTGTTATGTATCTTCCATTATTATCTTTTTTCCCTCTTCTATCACTATTGGAGCTCCTCTTATAATTAATGTAAGTACTCCTCTTTTCCTTTGTCCCAGATATTCCACTGAATAACCATCCTGAAAACCTTTCTTTGTCAAATTCATATGTTCAGTTCTTTTCAGCTGTGTTTCCTGTAGCATAGCTATTTGCAGTCTACATTTTAATATAGTTAACTACTCTTTATAGGTAGGTACTAGGCTTTCTTTTTTATATTTATCTGTAAGACTATTCAGATTGAAAGACTTTACAGAAAGTATAATTTTCTGATAGAGTTACTGCTACCACCTTTTATATATAACTGCTGTTTTGCTAAATGTTTAGTTCCAACGTTTGTTACATGTATATACTGTTCACATAGCCGACTTTAGACATCAACAAACCCTGCGGTCGCTGGGGGCCCCCTGTTACTGGGGGGCCCCCAACCACAGCAAGTTGTCTTACGTTGAGATTTTGTAACATGTCTGTCAAACCAACAAAAGCTAGTACAGCAGTTTTGTATACTTAAACCAGATGGGTAGTAACTTGTATTTATATTTCCTTTAAAACTGAAAGATATCTTTGATTATAGCAACAGTGTTTTGTCAAGTGACAGGCTTCACAATTCCCTTAAATATTTTACCCCAGACATAGTACCCCTGGCTTAGTTAAACTCTGCTAGTGGACATTCACTCCCCTAAAACTAATAACATCGCCAACTTTAGGTACTTGCAATACCCGTGACTGCAAGGGGGCCCCCTTAATCATCCTTGACTGTGTGTGGGGGCCCCACAGAAATTGCTGCTGGTTGGAGAAAAATTAGGAGAAAAAATGTATTAATTTCCTGATTGTGCTCTTTACTGTGAACAGGTCCGTAAAATTACCCTGTTAGGATAAAGCTGATAATGAACATAAGCAAGGTAAGCACTAGAGAGATGAGCAGTCCAGAGTGACTGAGATCGGTGCAAACCTTGGATTTTAAGAAAAGATGATCCTTCTGATCTTAAGAGATGGTTTTCTCTTTCAAAGAATTTTATAAACACTGACAGAACACCAGCTACTAAAATATTCAACAACTTTGCAGAAGAATTCAGTGCAATGTCTATAATAGCAGAATAAAAGCTCAAAATAATGAACAAGTTCTAAATATTACTCAACTGAATTAAAAAGTTAATAACACCTTTTGCATCAGCTTTCACTTTTTTGGACAATAAGTATAAAACTGATGTCTGGATTTATTGACTGTCTGTAATTCTGAATGATTTACAAGCAAATCAAGCATCAAGCTTTTTGCAAAGGATAGAGCAAAATTATGAGAAAAGTCAAGGAAAGTAAATAAAACTGACTTACCCTGCTGGGTATCAGTAAAAAAATGTAGCTAACAAGTAATTATATTTCAAAAGTAATGAATAAAATATATCACAGAACATTCAGACATTTAGATCTTCTAATAGTCTGGGGGCCCTACTCCCCACACTGTATGTCTGGATACATGGGGCTTTCCTAATCATCCTTGACTTTGAGGGCCTCACAAAAACTGTTGCCTGTTGAGGAAAATTAGAAGGAAAAAATGTATTAATTTTCTGATTACGCTGTTTAACTTCAATAGGAGTGTGATATGACCTGTTAACTTTAAATGTCCATTTATGAGATGGGCCCACATAGTGTTGTACATAGGCCTATTGTAATTAAGAGCACTGCAGCTACAGGTCAGTCTGTGATTACTACTCCTAAAAGTTTACAGCATGAACTAAAAGGTTGCTTAGGAGGTTTATCAGTGACAGGGTGATACATAGACTGGAATTGCCTAGGGGGCCCCTAACTTGACATCTGCTGGGGGCCCCCAAAATGTTAACACCGGCACTGACTGTTCGGCAGGTTGGTCTTTTTATACAGTTGTTTCATGTCATATCCATTTGCGCCTATGTCACATCTTACATAACTTTTGTTTTTGAAAGCCCTCAAACAGAACAAACAACCTCCTCAAAAAAACCCTCTTAAAACATATGAACTTTACAGTAACACACAAAACTGTGTACATATTCAAATATTGAAGTTTTTGCTTCCTCCCATCACTGCATCTCCCTATGCAAACTAAAATGGCTTGAACTTCCCCATCACCTAACCTATTTGCAGTTAACTTCAGCTCACAATATCATTACCAAACCTTCCAATTTTCCATCCCTCACTTCCCTGTTTACACTCCATAAGCCCTTCCGACACCTCAGATCTGAAAATCAGTTTCTTCTAAAAGTGCAGATACCCAGTCTAGCAGTTGGTCAATCTCTCTACTCATGTACCATTGCTAAAACTTGGAATTCCCTACCCAGCTCTATCAGAACTATTTCCAATCACATATCCTTCAAAAAGTCTCTAAAACAGCATCTTTTAGTCCTATGGCAGTGTACATGTGGCTACGACTACAGAACATCTTCCCCCACCTGATCTCACTAACTTTTTCTCCCCTCTGCTTAACAGTTATGCAACTATCTCTTGCTGTCTTCAGTCTTCAGTATCCAAAGCAGATGATGTACTGTACTTTGTATATTTTGTATGTAATGTATACTGCCTTTGTTATTCTAGCTAGACATTTATGATAACTATGTATGTGTGTGTTTTTTAAGTTGTTACCTCTCTATGTATATAGAAAATGTGATTATATTTAAATTTGTTTTGTATGTGGAGCTTTTCTCCCCGAACCTCCACTGAAAATGGGCACTTTTTGGCCCAGTGGACCATCCTGGTAAACAAATGCAAATAAATAAATAATAAGAACATAAATTCTAAGTTACTCATGGGCACAGATTTGGAAGGAGAGTTAGTCCAATATCACCTTGACTTGAATAATGGTGATAACAGTAAAAAATTGTACTTGACTGAACAGCAGTGTAATGTAAGGAGGTTTCTATGGACTTTGAAATGCAAAGTCCAAAAGCTTACCTCAGCCCCCACAGGCCATCAAAACAATGAGAAAAAAGCCAGAATGCAGTAGTTGTGCTCTGGAAAAATACTGTCTGAGAGCTCAAAGGTGGTTACACAAGAAGAGAAATAAATGTAAGGAAGGGAGACAGTGGGCTGTTGAAAACAATGAATTGCTTACAGTTAAAGGTGAAAGTACCAATGGGACTGCTGTGGTAAAACACAGTGTATTTTTATGGGTCTACTTCATTTGCCCTAACTTCCAATTGACTGACACCCATTTGCCCGAGACCAAATGACTGACATTTCATTTGACTGACAATTCATTTGACTGACAGGTATTATTGACAAGTAAATGGAATATGTCCCCTTCCCCACTGTAGTGCAACCCTGGAGTTAGAATATATAGCTAGGGGGTGTGGGGGGCGAAGCCCCCCACTTAATTTCATATTATATTTGGTTTTGCTTTCATATTGCTTGGTAAAACAAAAGTAAGTTGGGGGCTATGCCCCCCACACTCTCCATTGTTGGGGGCTGTGCCCTCCACACCCCCCTAACTATATATTCTAACTCCAGGGTAGCACTACAGTTGAGTGCACTGAATCGATGTTGACTGTGCACACATGCTAGCTCAGAGCTGAAATTGGTTTAGCTACTGTATCAGGCAAGGAGAAGTAAGAAAGGAAGGGGGGAGACCAAGGGTGACTTCCTTGAAGGCATGCAGTTCCACTAAAGACATAAATAATGGGAGTAACAAGTGTAGAAGAAGTGAAGAAAAATATAAGAGAAAGAAATAGTTTGAGTAATAGGAGTAAATGTCAATATTTATTAGGAAGGAGAGAGTAAAAGCTGACCAGCAGGATGTCAGTGGAGGAGGGTTTACAGTCTTTAAAGCTATTGCTTACAAACTAGGACACTGAAGCACTTGTCTTCAGACTAGTCACTATGCAGGCTAAAATATACGCAGAAGATTGGATGCCTCTAAAACTTACTTAAAGCACAAGGCCAGAGGTGGTACACAGTTTGTCCTAACTAATTGGTGGTCGGATTGAATGGACTCAGACTGCCTATTTGGATGAGACTGCTGTGTGTGTATTTATGTTTCCAGTGACCCCTGTAACTCCCTTGCACCCTGCTGGGGGGGGGTGAATAGATGGCCAACAGCAATTTCACCCATGGATTAGCACGAGTGGTACTTATGGATAGGGGAATCATGTAATTACCCCAACATATACTTGCTCAGCTCACCTTTGGATATTTGTATTGTAAAATATTAAGGGCTAGTAATTACCATGGGAATGCAGGGCTAGGCTTCTTAAGACCCTCACAGGTCAATAGCCTAGAAAATGCCTATGAACATATGAAGGAGCGCTACACTGAACTCCAGTTTGCCTTTCACAGTACTTATCCTTCCAGACCCAAGTGTCCTGCTATTACTTATTGAAGTGGTCAGGATTTCTGAGTTAGGGTGGAAGTGCTCAGATTCAAAGTGCTGCTTTCTGAAATAGTTTTGTATTGCATTATACTCAAGTAGTTTTGTATTGCACCATACTAAAAATAAATAATTTAAAATATAAGATAAAAATACTTAAGTTGATATATGAATGATCTAGTAGAAGAATGAATGCTTGCCTTTTTTTTATGGAGTTATCATGATTTTGTTTTTATTCAAGAAAAGGTGGGAGGTGTTCCCATTTTTTTAACACATTGCAGGGTATTTTACTGAGGCATACTTAACTTTCCAAGAGCTGTAAGACCCTCTCTCTGCTTGTGGCATCAAAGTTCACTTTTCACTGGTTAGATACAGCACTGTGCTAGATAAGACATTTGAATACTGTTTCAAACACTCCAATGTAATTGTAAATTTAGCATTGTACAGAACTGGGAATGTGCATAATCATATTATTAGTTATAGAGGTAACAGTGCTGGCGCATAGTGAAGAAAGTATTTGTATAAGACTCCATGTGGTTGAAGCAGTAACACCTTTACTGAATTATCATGTAAGTTATAGGCAAACACACACATTTATGTGGAAGAAAACAAACCATATGAACATGTTCCTAGTTACAAACATTATATATCATGTTTTTTTTTCTTTTGTATAACTGTCGTCAGTCCATCATTACATAAATTGCTCAGTTCTTGTCTTCCCTTAAATGTCACTTTTCCCCAAACATTATTATGCATGTATTCCCACAATTTCCATTTTTTCTGTGTAATTTGCTCCTGCCCTTTTCTAAAGATCCCACTTCCAGTTTTATATCTCTGTTACAATATTCAATACTTCAAATACAATTGGTGTATACTTTAAATTTCCAGTTTCTACTAACTGCTTTTTGGCAGCCAACAAAATGAAACTAATCAAAGCCTTACTATGTCTATGCAATTCAGATCTTGTATCCCAGGTAAAAAAAAAAAAGATTTTGTTACATCCATTTGCTCATCCAATATTTCTGACAGAGTATTCTGTAGGGAAGTTTTGAAGTCTGCCGACTCATTACACTCCCAAAACATATGCTCCCAGTTACCACTTTCTTCCCCATCACACCTCTTTGTAGTCTGCTTGTGTTATAAAAATACCTATACGGACACTTCCGAGCAAAAATCCCAAATCTTCTAGACTTTGATGCATACTTGTGAGCCATATATATGTCCTCCCATTGTTTCCTTGTGAATTGATTGTCCAGTCTCTCTTCCCAATCCTTTCTAACTTCCTCTGATAGATTCCAACAGTTTTTGTGCACTTTTTTATATACCCTACTAATTATCCTTTTTTAACAGCAACTTCTGTTCTAGATTCAAAAGCTGTCTACCAAAGCAGATGTTCTTCATGTTTCACTGTTGCAGTCAATACATTTGGGTTATCCTGTCAGGGGGAGCCCTCAGTCAGCCCGAATACCAGAGGGTTAGTATTTCTGTGTCAGTTGCTGTCATTCCAGGACTGACATCAGGTCATCAGTGGTATAAAAACAGGCAGCCGACGCCATTACATCAGTCTTTCTTGCCAAGGAGCCTGAAGCAGAAGCAGTTCGTACGAGTGCCGGTCAGCCGCTACCTGAGTTTTCGTTTCCTAATTGAAGTTCAAGTCTAAAGCTAAGTACCCCATTGGGGATCCTTTTTTCTTGCTCTAACCAATGTCAGAAATAGTTATTGTCTTGCCTGTGGAAAGCAAATACCACACCGAGACTTCCATTCTTACTGCATCACCTGTTTAGGCCCAGGCCATGATGTCCCCAGCTGTCGCTTTTGTGCTTTGTACAACGACAGAACTATTTGTCATCGGGCCCTTATTGTAGCGAAATATTTTTGCTCTCAGTCCTCGAATTCCAATATGGCTTTGGTAAGCCATCCGACTACTGATCTTCCGAAAAATGTAAGGATAAAGACAGACCGCACAGGTCCAAAACTGCCGACGATGCTTCCGCTAAGCTAGTTGTCAGTTCTCCGATCCTCAGTGATGTGCTTTTGCAGCATCTGATGCACACTTCTGTGGATTCGCAGGCCGTTACTGAGACCCTTTCGGAGTCCGGTATGCCACAAGACTCTGCTTCGATTAAGGATCCTGCGGATGTCCCTACCTTGGATGGGTCCAGAGCCACTGAGCAGGCACCGGCTCCTGAGGAAGTATTTTGCAGTACCAATACTTGACACAGACTGACAACTTCTTTCGCATCTTCAGTTCTTTCTAAAACTACAGAGTTTCTAAGGCCCAGGGTACGAACTACACCCAAAAAAACAATGGCCCAAGCTCAGGCACCTGCTTCCTTGCCTCACTCTCAAATGCTTAAAATGGCAGAAGACCTTATCATGCTTATTAGGGGAAGCCAGGCTACCCCTTTCAAAAGAGAGTTGTCCCCAGTAGTTTTATCTGAACAGGAGTCCGATGACTCTGATGCATCTGAATATGAAGATATGCAACCTCTCTCTGCCTAGGTGGATTCTGATTCAGAGGAATCCATTCCTTCTGCCTCTCCTCCCGAGGATTTTTCATTGGGGGAAACCCTTCATACTTTAAGGGAGCATTTCCAGTGAGAATGTCAAGACTATCCTCAGTCAAAAAAGAGACTCAGGGAATTCTTAGATTTACCACAGCACAGACCTCTGGCCATTCCTCCTGTCCTGAATGTTGTGGATGTTGTTTTTATGGAATCCAATTTGACTCCTGACACCCTTCCTCCTGCTCCCAGGAAACTTGACAGGTATTACAGAGTCCCTGACTCTCACAAATTTATTTTCAAAAATCCTACTGCTGATCCAGAGGTTGTCTGTCAAGGACCTAAAGGAATAAAAGCAACTTCAGCTAAGAATCCCACCCCCTCATATAGGGATTCCCGAGCTTTAGACAGATGGGGTAAAAAGTATATACCTCTGCTACTCTTGCTATTAGAGCATTACATTGTCGGTTCCACATGCTGAAATATCAGCCGAATATCATGGAATTACTCAAACAAAAAATATCTTCTTTTCCTGCTTGTGCAGAAAATAAAGAATTACAAGAGCTAATGCATTCTGCAAGTCAAGTAACTAAGCACACCTTGCAATGTAGCTTTGACACCCTAGAAGCATCTTGCAGGGCAGCAGTCATTGGTTCTGTCCTTATAAGGCATGCTTGGCTTATGGAACAGACCTTGCCAGATCATGTCAAATCCAAATTATTGGACGCACCATTGAACAAAGACAACTTACTTGGCACCAAGGCAGAAGAGGTCTTAAAAACGATGGAAGAAAAAGATAAATCTATGCAGACAGTTAAAGACTTCTTACAGGTCTAGCCTCCGAGGTTCAGTAGGCATTGCTCCTCCAAGCACTGGCCCTTTCCTGCCCCCTCCAGGGCAGCTCTGCCCAGACCCAGGGGAAGCAGACCCCCCCCCAGACAGCAGCCCCAGGTAATGCAAAGATCTAAGCAGTGGAGTTCCTCCTCTTCAAAAACAGGGAGTGCAAAGCCACCCCTTATGGTAAGAACTCACAATGACTTTACACCTCCACCCCTTACTTCTGCCCACCTGCTTGTGCCACTAGGAGGAAAACACTCCTTCCACGCAAGCAATTGGGCCACTATTACCAATGATCGATGGGTCCTTAGTATAGTGTCCCAGGGATACAAATTTTATTTCCACACTCCACCAACCCCAAAAGGGTTCCCAGATTTTCCTCCAAACCAGTGGGCAGAGGCCAAAAAGCAAGTCCTATCCCTGCTTCCCATGAGGGCAGTACAGCATGTTCCTGCAGAACAGGTAGGCCAAGGTTTCTACTCCAGACTCTTCCTGCTACCCAGAAAAGATGGCACATGGCACCCCATCTTCGATCTGTCCATTCTAAACACCTTTCTGGTGATACCAAAATTCAAAATGCTCACCCTCCAGCAGGTTCTTCCTATGCTTTCCAAGGATGCTTGGTTAGCCACCCTAGATCTATAAGAGGCCTATTTACACATCCCAATCAGGGAATCATGCAGGAAATACCTACTTTTCAGGGCAGGGTCAATGCAATTTCAGTTCTCTGCACTTCCCTTTGGCTTATCCACTGTTCCCAGAGTTTTCACAAAATGCCTGGCTACCGCCATTGCTTCTTGCAGACAAACAAATATTCAGATTTACCCGTACTTAGACGAGTGCCTGATTCAGGCAGACAGTCAGGAAAATCTGTTACAGCACCTGACTTTTGTAAAGGACCTACTGACCTCCCTGGGGTATACTATCAACGAAAATAAATCAAAACTAGTCCCCACACAAAAAATTGTATTCCTGGGAACAAGCCTGGAGACAGCATCCCAGATGGCATCCCAGATGGTATTCCTTACTCCAGAAAAACAAGCCTACTTGACAGGCTTCTTCTCTCAACTAGCCACCAGAACCCAGTTAACCGCAAGGAAAATCCTGCAAGCTCTAGGGTTCATGGCTTCCTGCATCCTACTCATTCCATATGCCAGACGGCATACGTGGAAACTACAATGGTACCTAAAAATCCTTTGGTGTCAACACTCTCAAGACCTGGAAACTTTCATACCAATGATGCCTTGTCTACGGAAAGATTTTCTTTGGTGGGCAGCAGCTTGCAACCACAACAAAGGACTTCCCTTTTCAAAACCCCACACCACACAGACCCTCACCACAGATGCATCAGACTATGCCTGGGGTGCCCACCTGGATGGCAGGTGCATTCAGGGCCACTGGAGCCCAAATCAAATACAGCTGCACGTCAACCAAAAAGAGATGTTAGCTGTTCAGGACACCCTGACAGCCTTCAGACCCCTACTCTCCCTGAGGCCTCTACTGATCAAAACAGACAACACCACAGTACTCACTCTTAGCTCTCTGCAGGCTCACCATGAACCTTTGGCACACGGCCTCAGCCATGCAACTACACCTGATAGCAGAATTCTTGCCAGGCTCTCTAAACTCTCTGGCAAACAACTTAAGCAGAAACCTGCTAGACCCACATGAGTGGCAGCTAGACCACAGAACCTTCAGCCTTGTAACCCAGAAATGGGGCACCCCAAAGGTCGACCTGTTTGCCTCCCACTCCAATCATCAGCTCAGAAAAGTCTGCACCAGGGAACCTCACAGCAAGGCATGCAAAGTGGATGCTCTGTCCTTCCAGTAGGTAAACCTCTTGGTCTATGGATTTCCTGCTCTACAACTCATATCAAGGGTACTGCTCAAAATAAGAGATGGTACCAACTGCTGCGCAGCTCATCACCCCTGCCACCATGGCACCTACCTCAGATCCCTACACTCCTGACCCAGGGGAATGGAGAATTCTTGCATCCCCAATTGCAGACACTCTGTCTGGCAGCCTGGCTTATTCCCTGACCACCCCTCAAGCTGCCAGCCTAAGCAAACAAGTCCTAGATGTTATACGTGAGGCCAGATGCCCCAGCACTAGGAAATCATATGCTGAAAAGTGGAAAAGGTTTTGCACCTGGATCCAGGCTAAGGGAGATGGAACGGCACAGTCCTCCCTACCGCTCATCCTGGATTACCTGGCAGACCGACTACACAGGGGTCTATCCTTCTCTTCTATTAAAATTCATGCCTGTGCCATCTCTGCTCATGACAGCACAGAGCCTCCTGTCTTCTCACACCCTCTCGTCAAGCTGTTCCTAAGAGGGGCTAAGAACTTAAGGCCACCCAGAACAGCTCCTGCCCCAGCTTGGGACCTTAACTTTGTGTTGGAAAAGCTCACCCTACCCCCCTTTGAAGCTGCAGCTTTAGCAGAGTTAAAATTTCTCTCTTGGAAAACAGCCTTGCTTCTGGTCATCACTTCAGCTAGAAGAGTATCAGATCTACAAGCACGCATGTCTGTAGAACCCTTCATCATTTTCCATGCTGACAGAGTCTCACTAAGGACTAACCCATCTTTCATGGCTAAAGTGGTGTCCAGTGTGGCTCTCAACCAATTCATACATTTGCCCACCTTTTTCCCTAACCCACAAAACAAGGAGGAAAGGATTCTGCCCTCTCTAGATGTGCACAAACAGCTCAGATTCTATCTGGACAGGACTAAATCTTTCAGAAAAACTGATCAATTGCTAGTCAGCTTTGCAGCAGGAACAGAGGGCAAGGCCATATCCAAACAAACAATCTCCAAATGGATAGCACACTGCATCCATTTCTGCTACAGACATCACGGAAACCACCCCTAAAGTGGGTCATTACACATTCCACCAGAGCAACCTCCACCTCTGCAGCCTTTCTCAGAGGGGTCCCCACCAGGGACATCCTGGAGGCTGCAACATGGACATCTGCTCATACCTTCACCAAGCATTACCACTTGCCTATTTTCTCCAAATCCAGGGCAGGCTTTGCCACCGCTGTCTTGCAGGGCATCCTAACCAGCCCACAGTCTTCTTGACTGCCTCCACCCTTTTCTTCAGCTTTGGGAAACAACCTAAATGTGATGACTGCAACAGTGAAATATGAAGAACATAGTACAGTTGTGTACACTTACCATAAATGTAGATGTTCGAGTGTATTCACTGTTGCAGTCCTGGTTTCCCTCCCTCCAACCCCCTTGTCTCTCTCTCTCTGTCTCTGTCTCTTCCTCTGTCCTTACAGGGATTTTTTTGGTATTTACTTTCTACTGGTGATGTTCTTCCACCATAACCTAGCTCCCTATTTGGGGGGCTCCTGACAGGGCAAGAAAAACTGATGTAATGGTGTCAGCTGCCTGTTTTTGTACCACTGATGACCTGATGTCAGTCCTGGAGTGACAGCAACTGACGCAGAAATACTAAGCTTCTGGTATTCAGGCCAACTGAGGGCTACCCCTGGCAGGATAACCCAAATGTGATGACTGCAACAGTGAATAAACTCGAACATCTACATTTATGTTAAGTGTACACAACTGTACTGTCTTTCCCTTTGCCCATACTGTGATTTCAGTCCTGATACGGAAGGCACTGTCTAACATGCAGTCCAAATGTCTTCTTGGCATCTTTCCATTCTTTTACATTTCCCTCTGTAGTTATTTGCTCCCATAATCTTGGTTCATTTGCCAGTTTTCTCTAGTAAATTCTGGCCCCCTCTTGCCTGATCTTTGTACCCCTAACTGCAGTCATCCCTACTGGCAAACTCCCTTTCTCCATTCTTGTGTTTGCTTAGTTCTTAAAATAATTTCTGCTACTTTATAATATTCTGTATGGCTGTTGTTATCTTCCTTAAGAATCTCCACCCAAAATCCCATTCTCTCCTTATTTCTTGAGTCCAACCCCTCCCCCATTTCATCATCATCATCCGCTTCCAGTTCGAGTTATAGCTTTCTGATTGTGTTATGTATATGAACCTTAACTGTTGTTGTTGTGTCTTTCGGCTTTTCCCGGTTAGGGGTCGCCACAGCGGAACTCCGGTCTGCTAATGATTGGCAGAAGATTTTACGTGCCGAGTTGCCAGCCCTGACGCACAACCTTCAACAAAGGTAAGCCCCTTCACGCATGTCTACACACAGCAGATGCTTTAGCTGAGAATCGAACGGGACAACATCTTGCTGTGAGGCGACAAAGCTACCGCAGCACCACCACCACAGCTCTAAAATATCCCTTCAAATCAGATAATGCTAAACCACCTTGTGTTGGAAAGGTCAACTTAGCCCACTTGACCTTTATCCTCTTCCTCCCCCAGATAAATTCTTTCAATTCTTTATTAGTTATTGTCCACAACTTCTCTGATTGGTAAAGGTATGCCTCTCCTGTGTATAAAACTGAAGGGACTAAAACATTTTTCACTGCTTGTAACTTGCAATCCTTAAACAAGAGCTTCCAGTATATCATTTTGTGAAATCCCAATCCCTCAGAGCCACACGTTCCAGGGATCTAAACCTTGTCGTCACAATAAACAAAACATGCTGGAGGGATAGGTTCCTGACCCAGAGACTCCCCAGACTCTGGAATAGATTGCCCATACATGTCAAGCAGAGTGCCTCTTTGGCCCTCTTCAAAAGGAGCCTTGACGATTGGATGGGAGAAAAGAAATTCACCCTGGGGATCACGTCAGTCGCCCTGCTAGACAGGGGTCCAGGGAAGTAAATAGTGTGGGAAGAAATAGCCAGGGAATTGTTATGGCTAGGCTTGTATAGGCCCTATGGCTGATAGCCTAGTACCAACCGGTGAACCTATGAACCTATTATCTGAAGTAGTTAACTTCATTTGGTCATCAACCTGTGGGTATCGGATCTGACCTGGATCCGAGCTGGCAGCTTTCCAAGCTAGAGATCCGAGCTCCAAGCTCCTCCCCTTACCCATAATACCCTGTGACCTCCTTCCACTCCTCAGATCTCGTTTGCCGCGGCTTTGTCAAGCACGAATTTTTGAGCTCCTAGCATTCAGGCGATTAGTAAGTTGTTTTTTGATAAAAATCAATCTTAGTGTTAGTGTGCGAGATTAGTTTAATTTTATAGTTTAAACCCCTGAGTTTACTCCCTCATAGTTTAAATCCTAGTAAGCCCCTCCTTTCCCTTAGGTGTTTGTGTGGGCGTGTGTGTTTTGTTTAAAAATCATGACCGAGGCCCCAAAGGCCATCTTTTTTAAGTGCACTGAGTGTGTCCCTAAGCTATCACCAACGGATGGCCACACTCAGTGTGTCCTCTGCCTGGGGGTATCACATTTGACCTCAGGCTGCAAGATTTGCACAGCATTTAACCCCCGGGCCCTGAGGGATAGGAGGAATAAGCTGATTCTGGCGGCTCTTCTACCCGAGGAGTCAGCTTCTTCCGCCTCTCCCTCGGTGGCTAAAGTAGCGGCTGCTCAGCCTGCTGTTCCCCCCTCCCCTGGCTGGGACTCAACCTCCCACTTCTTCCCAGGGAGAGAGGGACTCAAACAAAAGAGAAGAGAGAGGAGAGAGAGAGGGGGAGAAAGAGGGAGAGAAAGAGAGGCACAGAAGCCACAAGTGGCAGGCTGACTCAGCCCCCTCGGCCCCGCCGGCCAAACTGCTCTCTTCACCCCAGAAGGTCTCCGGGCCTTCCTCCCCTCGACTCCATCTCACCGATCCCTGGTTGACCTTATCACTACCAGGGCGTGGAAGGAACTGGACACTGTAGAGCCAATCCCCAGGAGGCCAGATAGGATTCTTAGTCCCCATGTGGATATAACAGCTTGGAGTAAGGGTTCCCCGGTAGATGCCATGGTGGTGGCGGCAGCCACCAAGAAGGAACTTGCCCAGGATAGTTCCTCGGTCCATCCTCCTGATAAGGAGTCTCGGACGATGGATCGTATTGGGAAGCGGATGTTTGCTTCAGCTACCTTTTCCATTAGGGCGTTGAATTATTTGGCCCATGTAATTAGACTTCAGCGGGATCTGGTGAAAGAATACACTGAGTCTCCCCCTGAGTCCATGTCGGCCGAGGACAAGCGGACTTTCTCTGCTTGCACGGCCACTCTGAAATCTGTTTCAAGCATGTCTATGCGGCTACTTTCCCATGCCACGGAAGGGGCCGCTAGAGCCAGCGGGTCCGGCATCGCCTTAAGGCGCCACACCTGGCTCCGGCTGTGTGACTTTTTGGAATCTTTCAAGGCATCCTTCGCGAACGCAACCTTTGGTTCTACTCTGTTCGGGGAAGACCGTCCGTGACACATTGGTTCAGAGTGAGAAAGACGGGAAGACGCTGTCTCCCATCGGAATCCGCTTCTCGGCTCCTCAAAGGTCCTTTTCCAGGAACCAGAGAGGACAAAAGAAGATGTGGTTCCGGAAGTCTCAGCAGTCCCATTACGCTCCGGACCCTTCGTCCTTCAGAGGCAGAGGGGGACAAGGTGGACGCCGGCCCAGAGGCAGAGGGGGGCTGAAAAATTTTGGGTCTCTGGAACCCTTTTCTGACCGACCCACGCAGCAGCCCTGAGGGGTTGCCCGACTGCTCCTCTCTGGAGGCAGTTGGGGGGCATTTCTCGAAGCACCTGGCCCAATGGGAGTCCATCACAACAGATCGCTGGGTACTTTGAGTAATATCCAGAGGTTACTCAATCCCTTTCATAAGCCTACCTCCTCATTCGAGGCTCCTCCCCGATGTACCACCCAGTCAGAGGGAGGCTGCAGCTTTAAAGGTAAAAAAGCTACTAGAAAAATGAGCCATCCAGCACGTCCCCCCAGGCCAATCCGGATTAGGCAATTACTCCAGGTTCTTTTTGGTGCCAAAGAAGATGGGGGACTTAAGGCCGATCCTCGACCTTTCAACAATGAACCTCTTCATTGCCAAGGAGAAATTCCGGATGGTCACGCTTCAATCCATCCTGCCCCTTTTGCAGGAGAAGGACCGGATGTGCTCCATAGACCTCAAGGATGCGTACTATCACATTCTCATGGACAGGCGATCCAGGAGGTTCCTCCGCTTTCAGCTAGGCGCCAGTCATTACCAGTTCAGGGTCCTACCCTTCGGCCTCACCACAGCCCCCAGAGTGTTCACCAAGGTCATGGCAGTTGTAGCGGCCTACCTGAGACTTCAGGGAATACAGGTTTTTCCTTACCTAGATGACTGGCTCCTTACCGCCCCCACCAGGCATCTACTCTGCTTAGCCAGGGATTGCTTCCTACTACTAGCATCCCAATTGGGGATCACCATATACTTCAAGAAGTCATCTCTTCAACCAGTTCAAGTCTTGGAGTTCATAGGGGCCAGAATAGACACGCTTCAGACTAAGGCCTTCTTGACATCAGACAGACTTCGCAGTTTGACCTTACACGTTTTAGCCCTTCTTCAGTCACCTGCCCCGTCAAGAGAGTTAGTCCTGTGAGCTTTAGGGTCCATGGCAGCAGCAATCAATCTCGCTCCCTTAGCTCGCTTGCACATGAAGGTTCTCCAGTGGACATTGCAGGTTCAGTGGTCCATCCTTCACCACCCGTTGGACTTAACGATTCCTCTCAGCAGAGTTTGCAGAAATTCCCTCATGTGGTGGCTCCAATCTTGAGAGCTTCGGGAAGGACGACCGTTTGTTATGCCGCAACCCCAAGCCACGGTGACCATGAACGCTTCTCACTTTGGGTGGGGGGGGGCATTACACGGGCAGAACTGTCCAAGGTACATGGACTCAGACACAGACCGTTCTGCATATAAATGTTCTGGAGATGAGGGCGGTGCTTCTCACATTGCAAGCCCTTCATGCCTTTCTCCCTCCAGGGACTATTGCAATTCAGTCAGACAACATGTCAGTGGTCTGGTACATCAACAAACGGGGGGGGGGGGGATCCAGGTCTTACCCTCTTTGCCGAGAGGCCATGAGATTTTGGGATTGGGTGATATCCACCAACCGCATTCTGTTAGCAACGCACATTCCAGGTCGGTCCAACATCCTAGTGGATAAACTGAGTCGAACTATCCTTTTGCCCTACGAGTGGTCTCTGAATCCCTTAGTAGCGAAACAGATCTTCCGCAAGTGGGGTCAGCCTTGTTGCAATCTCTTTGTGTCACCTTCCAACGCGAAGTGCAGCGAGTTTTTTGCTCTAATTTCCCCTCCGGGGGAAAGCCCCAGAGATGCTCTAGTCCATACTTGGCCACCCGGTCTTCTTTATGCTTGTCCTCCTCTTCCGTTGATGACAAAATTCTTACAGAAAGCTCGTCGGTTGGGGAACAAGATTATGCTCATAGCCCCATTCTGGCCTCGTCAAGCCTGGTTCCCGTGCCTATGGTCTCATCTTATAGCTCCTCTCTGGATCTTGGATCCCATCCCAGATCTGATATCTCATCCTTCGGGATTAAGACCCCCGAATCTGGTCGATCTCAAGCTCTCAGCTTGGTTGATCCAGTTCCATTAGTTGCTAGGACTCCCGGTATCTCGTCTGCAGTTCGATCTATCCTGGTTGTGGCACATAAGCCTTCTACCAGGAAGGTTTACAATAGTAAATGGAAGCGGTTTTCCATTTGGGCATCTCATAGGAATTTGGACCCTTTCACTGCTCCCATCTCAGCAGTGCTCGATTTTCTATCTCATATTTTTCAGAAAGGGGCCAGTTCTTCTACTGCTGCCATCTCCCATTTTCACATTGGAGACAATGTCAGTCCCCTCGCTTCCACCAACATTTGTAAGACCTTTCTGAAAGGTACATTTCTCTTGAGACCTCCTATCAGGAACTCCGCCCCTCCATGGGATATAACTTTGGTCCTTCAGGCTCTGACCAGACCACATTTTGAACCTGCAGCTTCTGTTGATTTGAAATTCCTTTTTCTGGAAAACTGTCTTTTTGGTAGCTATTACCTCAGCTAGAAGGGTGTCGGAGCTTCAGGCCCTCTATGTTAAGCCCCCCGTATCTTGTTTTCCATAAGGACAGGGTCACTCTCAGGACTAACCCATCTTTTCTACCCAAAGTGGCTTTGAGGCGAACATCAATCAGTCCATTAACCTCCCAGTTTTTTTCCCTAACTATCAAAACAAAGGGGAGTACAAACTTCATTTGTTAGATGTTCATAGACAATTATGTTTTTATTTACACAGAACAACTGCCTTCTGTAAGTCTGATCAGCTCTTTGTTTCCTTTGCAAAACCCTTCTTGGGTAAGCCAGTTTCGAAGATGACTCTGGCCAGATGGATTTCTAATTGCATTCTGCTCACGTACAAACTATCTGGACTACCAGAGCCTATAGGGGTTCATGCTCATTCTACTCGTTCTATGGCTACATCTGCTGCTTTCTGGTCTAGAGTTCCCTTGGATGACATTTGCTCTGCGGCTACTTGGGCATCCTCGCATACCTTTATCTCTCACTATAAATTGGATTTAGTGCCCAGAGGAAGGGCGGCTTTTGGCTCTGCAGTGCTCCGGAATATCCTTCCTTGAGGACCTCCCAAGTTTTTTGGTAGCTGGGGTCTCTGTCCCACAGGTTGATGACCAAATGAAGTTAACTACTTCAGATAAAGAAGTTATGTACTCACCATAACGTTCCATCTGAGTAGGTAACTTCATTTGTCAGCAACCGACCCTCCCTCCTTCCCCCTAACATGGTTCTTTGATTACCTGGACCCTAGGATGGTTTATCAGGTCCTTTGTTAATCCTTAGGTTAGGATTCTTCAGGTTGTTGTTTTGTGGTTATATAGGCGGGCAAACGCTATCTGAGGATTGGAAAGAGGTCGCAGGGTGTTATGGGTAAGGAGGAGGAGCTTGGAGCTCGGATCTCTAGCTTGGAAAGCTGCCGGCTCGGATCCAGGTCAGATCCGATACCCACAGGTTGCTGACAAATTAAGTTACCTACTCAGATGGAACGTTATGGTGAGTACATAACTTCTTTTTGTTTTAGTTTCTTCCCAGGTATACTTAGCTGCCATAACAGAATCCTTTTTAATCCAGTGTTTGAGGCAATGCTTTATGATGAAAATGTGAAACTAATGAGATATGATGTGTCCTGATACCACAACATTAGTGGCTTTTTTGTAGCAGCATACAAGGAATTGCACCGATAGTTCACTGCTACACAGTGTAGAAAAGGGTCTTATGTGATTGTAGCTGATGGAGTAATTAACCTGCCCTTACGGCATTTCCTTTTGCTAAATATATTCATCATCTTCTCACACAGTTTTCTAGTTCTTACAAAAGCAGTACTGAGCTACAAACATTTTTGGCAGTGGAGTGAAATGACTCTGAGCAGTCACAATTTCTTTTCAGCTTGTAAAGGGATATCCTGTGCAAATCAGTTGTAGAGACAACTGTGCAGTTGTGTCAGTTAAATGGTTTATTGAGCTCATTTAAAGTCTTTCTACTTAAAACCTTTTTGATTGGAATTTCCTGATAGGAATGAAAAAATGGTCATATCAGTCTTAGGCTGAAATGTGTGCATCATTCTTCATCCTGTGATGATCCTACAATACTGTGAAATAGTCTGGTTTTATGAAAAGGCAACATACATACCAGATTTTTTTAAAAATGCATAAAGCTTTTGTTAAAGTAAAGAATTATTTTCTCAGGATCACTCAGTTGACCCCTTATGTAGTTACTTTTAATCACAGAACAAATCCATTCCTTTAGGAACAGTGAAGGTTATGCCCTCACTTTGGTCAGACCTAGATTCATACCAGCCATAGGAAGAAAAAACTTTGTCAAGATTAAAACCAGCTATATGCTGACATAAACAATATTGATAATCTTTAAATATTCAAAAAACACATTAGACAATGCCTGCAAAATTAAGTGCACCTGCTTTTGTGACTCTGTCTAGGTTTGCAGCTTATAATAATAGCAGATCCAATGTAGTCAGTTTTCATTCTTTCCTCAACTGTTGGATTTGGATCTAATCCTCAAATCCAGCTCGGCCATTACTAAAGTTTGTGGCTGTCAAAAAACTCTCAAGCTCCTCCCTTACCCATAATGCACCAACCCCTAACATACTTCAGATCTCATTTGCCACTTTTTGCAAAAAGACATGGTCAGCCTTAGCTCTAGGGTTTTTCCTGAGATGTGTGTTTTTCTCTTAACGTTTATCTTTTTCTATTGTACATATTATTATTGTATTACTCCCTTACCCCTCTTACACTTAGTGTAATATTTGCCTACTATCATTGGTAATTCTTTCCTTGTTTTCTGCTATTGTTACATCCTAGTCTAGTATTTCTGACCATTGTTGGCATTTCCCTTTTTCACTTTATTCTCTTTAAAAAAAGTTTCCTTTTTCTTTACTTTTTTCTTGTTGCCAGTATGTCTAAAAAGGACCTTCTGGTTTTAAAAATTACCAAAAGTGTGGGCACAAGCTGCCCCTTTCAGATGCCCATGTGTTATGTGTTTACTTCTTGGGCCCACAACATTTCCAAGAGGATTGTTTAATTTGTAAGAGCTTCAATCCTAGAGCAGTAGCCGACAGGAGGAATAAACTAATATTTAAGGGATTGCTTCCGTCTACCTTTAGTGAAGCTATTTCTAAGGTTCAGTCCTCCAAAAACTAAGGAGCCTCTGACTAGTCTCCAAGACCCTCGACTTCCTCGACTCCATCTTCGAAGCTGCCAGAGAAAAAGCCAAGACTAAATCTGAAACCTGTTCAGATCCACTGTCCTTCAGATCTGACTAAGAAATTGATGAATCCAAGTTCTTATCAGTGGATCCAAGTTCTTCAGATCCAAAGATCCTACCTACAACAAAATCCTCTGTAACATTCGATCCAGAACCTTCTAGGGTTCCCGCACTGTTTTTGGAAAGACGTCATTCCAGGTCATCATCCCTTGTCTCATCTTGTTCTTCCTGGAGTTTGACTAAGGAAGATGTGGACAGAATGATGAGGAAGTTCTTCTCAGTGCAGATACGATGGGTGTTCCTCCGGCTCCTACCTCCTTGGGTCAGGAAGCTCATCCATGTACCAAATCTCCACTACTTATTCCTTCTCTGATTTGCCTGGTTGCTTCAGAGTCCCTGGATCCAAACCTTCTAGGTCCATCTGGCTTGGATCCAAAGATACCTTTATCTTCGGCTTCAAAGCTTTCTCCGAGCGTACCGGCTCTGACATCTTTGGATCTGAATGACTCTTGTAGCTGAAGCTACCTTATCAGGTCTGAGGCATTGGAGTCTACTCCGAGGTTTTTGGAGCCATCTCTACCCCTCACAACTTCGGCACTGGATAGCTCACCTCATATTTCCTCCTCAGGGTGATTGGTCTTGGGGCAGAGGGAGGCAACGGTCCAGATGGCTGCCTTCTTGGAACTGATGTCTTCCTTCTCTCTGGAGCGATCTGTCTTCAAGGAAGTGAAGAAAGTATTCCCTGCTGTGACAGGAAGGACAGATCCAACCCCCTTGGATCTCCAAACTAGTTCCCAAATATCTCTGCACTTAGAGCCACATCATTCTGCGCCACAGGGACAGCCAGCTCAAGGCCCCCAGACCACCCAGCAGGGTTTTTCGATCTTTTCCGACACTTCACAGGAATGTCCCACTGAGAAAGTCCCTAGGAAGAGGAAGTGCAAGAGGAGGCACTTAGACTCTCCGCAAAAGTCAGTCACTGAGGATGCTGATTTCGATGAAGGAGAAAGGTCCCCACGATCACCTCCAGAAGACATCTCATTTGGAGACATTGCTGAGATCCTTAAGCAGAGAGGTGGCTGGTCCTCCAGCAGCCCATCACCAGAGGAATCAGTATTTCTGGAGGCCTTTAGAGCTGGCCCGTCTACCTCCTGGGTTACTCCGCCTGACAAAGAGCTCATTCATTTGGTCTCTGGGTGGGGGTGGAAGGAACCTGACTCAGTTGAGCCAGTCTGTTAAGAACCCAGACCGGGTTCTGGCTCCACGTATTGGGAAGGAATTCTGGAGTAAGAGGGTGCCTGTGGATGCTATCGTCATGGCGACAGCTACCAAGAAGGAACTTGCTGAACAAAGTTCTTTTGTTCATCCCCTAACAGGGAGTGTGGGGTGCTGGACAGATTTGGGAAGCATGTGTATGCATCAGTAACATTTGCCGTTAGGTCAGTGAAGTATTTGGCATATTTTACCAGACTACAAAGGGACTTGATCAAGGAACTTTCAAAATCCCTTTTAGGGACCATTACTGCTGAGGCTCAGTCTTCTGTGGCCTCTTAGTTGGCTACCCTCCAATCCATTTCAAATTAGTCAATGAAGCTTATCTCGCATACAACCAAAGCTGCCTCAAAGGCAGCAGATTCAGGCATATTAGTTAGGGGGGATGCCTGGATGTGCTTATGTGATTTTGTGGGTCCTTTCAAGTCCTCATTCATCAATACACCCTTTGATGGCAGTTCATTGTTTGGCCCAAAAGTGAAGGACACACTCTCCACGTGTGAAAAGAATGGAAAGACCCTTTCTGCAGTGGGCACATGTATTTCGACCCCTCAAAGATCTTTTTCTAGAAATCAGTGAGGTGGTTGAAAAATGTGGTTCAGAAAGTCCCAGGGTCCTTTTCAGAGCACACTTGGTGATGGTTCCCCTAGGGGCAGAGGGGGGAACTCTAATGGATGACGACGCAGACAAGGCAGAGGAGGCCCGTAAAACCAGGTGTCCAGAGATTCTTTCTCTGACAGACCCTATCAGCGCTCCTGAAAGGAGGCTCAATTTTCCCCCTCTTTAGGCAATCGGAGGTCAAGTATCCCTGCACCAGAGAGCCTGGCTAGATATAACAAAAGATACTTGGGTGTAGAGAGGATTATTTACAGAGGTTATATAATTACCTTTTCCCTTCCATCACCAAATGTATGCAAAATTCCTGATGTTTCACCCAGTCAGAGGAGAGCAGTAGCACTAGAAATACAAAAGCTGCTAAAAAAAAAAAAAAAAAGAGTAAACAAAGAAGTCACACCAGACCAGATTAAATCCGGAAGTTACTCAAGATTCTTTTTAGTGCCAAAGACGACAGGGGACTGGAAACCAGTTTTGGTTCTCAGGATCTTGAACAAGTCAATTTGCCATACAAAGTTTCGGATGGTCACAGTTTAGTCCGTTCAACCCTTCTAGGGAAAGGATGACTGAATGTGCTCGATAGACCTTCAGGATGCGAAATATCAAATAAAAACGAACAGATGATCCAGAAGGTATTTACAATTCCAGCTGGCAGCCAGTCGCTACCAGTTCAGAACACTGCCCTTTGGCCTCACCACAGCCCCCAGGGTGTTCCCCAAATGCATGGCAGTGGTAGCAGACCAGTTGAGACTGCAGGGATTCTGAGTGTTTCCATATCTAGATGACTATCTCTTTACCTCCCCAAACAAGCGTCTACTACTAAGCGCAAATGATCAGATACTCAAGATTTGCTCCCTTCTGAGGATAACCAGAAATTACAACACGTCTCAGCTACAACCAACTCATACCTTGGAATTCATAGGAGCAGTCTTCAACATGATATCAGTGACAGCTTCTCTTCCTTTCTCAAGAGTGCAGACTATCAGATTTAAGGTCAGGAAAATAATTTACAGTACCAAAATTTCAGCCCGGTTGATCCTCCATGTTTTGGAGTCAGTGTCAGTTGCCATAATCGTAGTTCCTCTAGCAAGATTTCTTTTGAGAATTCTTCAATGGATGCTAGCAACACAGTGGTCAATTCTTTATCAATGCATGTCAGCACAAGTAAGAATCACTCAGGTATGCAAGAGATACCTCTGGTGGTTGATTTGCTGAGATCAGGTTCTACAGTACCATCCTTTCATTCTCCCTCAACCCAAGACCATAGTGACCACGGACACATCCCAGATTGGGTGGGGGGCACTTCCTGGGGAAAACAGTCCAAGGCACTTGGTCCCTCAAAGAGGCCAATTTGCATATCAATGTCCTGGAGATGAGAGCAGTGCTCTTAACATTGCAGAACTTCCAGGATTCTCTCCCTTTAGGGACAACTGTGATTCAAACAGAGAATATGTCAGTTTGGTACATCAACAAACAAGGAGGAACCAGATATTACCCCTTGTGTCGGGAAGCACTCAGAGTGTGGCAATGAGTGATCTCATCCAACTGCTTTCTCATAACAATGCACATTCTGGGAAAGTCCAACATGATAGCAGACAAATTAAGCAGGTCCAGTCTTCTGCCTCATGAGTGGTCCCTCAACATGAAAGTGACAGAAATGATTTTCTGTCAATGGGACCAGTCTTGATGTGATCTTTATGCTTCCTTCCTATGTAGCAGCTACTTTGCTGTAATCCCCCCTCAGGGGGAATGACAGAGGGATGCCCTGCTCCACGATTGGCCCCTGGTCTACTGTATGCTTACATGCCAATTCCCATAATTCCAAAATTTCTACAGAAAGCCGCCAGATTGAAGAGCAAAGTCATCCTCGTTGCACCTTACTGGCCTCGGCAGATTTGTTTTCCCTTCCTTTTTTATCTGCTTTACCAACCTTGGAGTCTGGATCTGATGCCAGACCTCATGTCTCACCCAACAGGTATGATTCATTCGGATATCTCACATCTCAAGCTGAGAGCATGGTTTTGCCAATTCCATTGATAACCAGACAACCAATGCTCTCCTCCCCCATCCTTCATATTTTTTTACCTTCCCATAAACCTTCTACAACAAAACTTTACACAAGTAAATAGAAAAGGTTTGTTTGCTGGGTACAACAAAAACACATTAACCCTTTCTCAGCTTCTGTACAAAGTGTACTTGAATTTTTAGCAACAATTTTTAATGATGGAGTTAGCTCCTCAACTATTAAAGTTCACTTAATAGTAGTCTAATTTTCATATTGGATTTGAGAATTCTTCTGTGGCCTTGTCTAAACTTTGTAAAGCATTTTTGAGAGGGGCAAACCTACTGAGACCCCCATATAAAGATCCTACTCCACCATGGGATTTGAACTTGGTACTGCAGGATTTAATTCATTCTCCCTTTCAACCAGCAGCAAATGCAATCTTAAGTTCCTGACGTGGAAAACTGTCTTTCTAGTGGCCATTACGTCTGCTAGAAGAATTTCAGACTTCAAGCATTGTCCTCTAAACCTCCCTACTTGATCTTTCATAACAATAGAGTAACTTTATGTACCAATGCTTCTTTCCTTCCTAAGGTGGTGTCAGAATCCAGTATCAATCAGTCCATTAATTTGCCACTTTTCTTTCCTAAGTTTGCAAGTAAGGGTGAATATATACCAAGGACTCTGGTATTCGGGCCGACTGAGGGCTACTGGGAGCCAGATAACCCATATGTGAGGACTGCAACAGTGAATACAATTGAACATCTACATTTATGTTAAGTGTACACAACTGCGCCTTCTTTATACTTTCTGTAAGGAGTTGGTGAATTATGAGTAAGGGAGGAGCTGAAGAACTTTTTGGTGGCCACGAGCTTTAGTAATAACAGAGTTGTATCTGAGGATCGGATCCGAACTCGACAGTTGAGGAAGAATGAAAATGGGCAACACAGATGGAATATTACCTTTTCCCCCGTACATTTACTTGTAAATATGTAATCAGTCCCAGATCTGAAATGTGTCTTTAATTTTTTACCACTCATATATACTGTAAATAATTATTCATACTCTGATTTGAAAAGAAGTTTGTTCCATTTACTTTACAGATGTCTTAACTACTAATTGTACTACTGTTCAATGATTTTTACTGTAGTCTTATACCCAGGTCATGGCTAAAAAGGGTCAGTAGACCAGTCCACTTACCTGGTTACCATATTGTAAAAGAAGCCTTGTTTTATTATTACACACTTAGAATTAGACACGTATTTCCTCTTGCATCATTGAAAGACAGAAGGGCATTCAACAGCTGAACTTTAAAAGCCTTGGAATGTCCTTGGTAAAACTGCAAGGGAAGTGAGATGATATTGCAGAAAGGCTTGGAAAGCAAAGCAAAAACAGAAACAGAACATTTGCTTTCAGAAACAAGCTGGGCCCTGTATTTCATGTTTAATTCACTTCTGTATGTCCTTGTTTTGTATGAAGTGAATTTACTTTCATTTTTCTCATTCTGTCTGCAGTATTTTTATTTGCCTTGGCACTGTTGGCAGCATGTTCAATTAAAAAATAGATGTCCTTCTATTCCTGTGTTGCAGTATTCTTGGTGTTGGATTTCCTGCCTTCAGGCGACTCGTACGTCGGCTCCTATACAAAAGCTTCAGCTTGGCTGTTGCAGCTGCATGGGACATCACACGTAGGGCCATAAACCAGGGACCCCATGTGTGACATCTGCACGCACAATCCTCAGAACTTTTCAGTCGCAGATGACTTTGCATCGTACAATCGCTCTCCAGACGTCGGATCGACTATAGATAAGTAACCCATTGGGTTTTTGCATTTCTAATATTTTACCGATCTTTCACATTGCTTAGGCTTGGTTGTTGTAGCGTTCAGCTGATGTCAGGGGAAAAAGGGAAAGTGGCAATGCGGGCGCCAAATTCCCCATAAGGACGCCCATGACAAATACGTTTTCTGCTTATGCCAGGAACACGACCATAACGCCTGCCCTATTTGTAAATCTTTTGTTCCTAAGACCTTATGTAGCCACCTTGCAGCTTTAAATCTTTACTTAGAAAATCAGCGCCTCAAATGGCTGGCTGTCAGGATGGATCCCGCTTTGGAGGCTGCCCAAGAACCTCCGCATAAGAAGGCCAAGATGCCTAGGCCTTCATCGCCTGCCGCTTCGCACTCGGATGCCCCACCAACTGCTGGTGTAGGAGTTAAGGAGCGCTCGGCGGATCCATCGGCTCCATCGACCTCCCTGGCGGAGGCCGCTGCACAGCAGACGACCGGCACGTCCACGGAGCTTTCTCAGACACAGACACCTGTTGATGTTGAGGAGGAACTAGTTTTGGTGGTTCCTTCGACAGAGATCCAGACTTCGGATACAGCCGCTGCCAAACCTAGCTCTAGAGCGACTCCTAAGGCCACTCTGACCAAAAAGAAGCAGAAAACAAAACACATTACTCCTGCTTCTGAAGCCCCTCCAGACTGGGAGGCCTTCACCTCTTCACTTATGCAGGCTTTTATGTCCCTTAGGCCTTCTGCCTCACCCATAACTATATTGCCTCTGCTAGCTGCTTCTTCCATCCCTATGGCTCCCCTCCTTGAGGAAAAAGAACATGAGTCTTCCTACTCTTCCTCAGATGAATCCACCTCTTATGCATCCCAGATTGCTTCTCCCAAGGAATATTATTCTCTTGATGATGATTCTGTAGAAGGGGTTTCTCCACCTGAAGACATTACATTTGGTGAAACCGTCACCAAAATGAAAGATTATGTCAAATGGAATACTTCCCAAATGACAGAAACCCAAAAAAGATACTTTGAACTGCTGCAAGTGGAGTCCCCCTTTCTTACAGCTGTACCCCCTGTTCTTCCAGCATACTTGGATGCCTTTATTGCAGCTTCTAGAACACCTGACTCACAGCCTCCTGCACCTAAGCACCCAGACCGCTTCTACAAGGTGCCAGAGGAACAAAAATTCCTCATAAAGCCACCCTTAGCTGACCCAGCAGTGATTGCCACTGCCCCTGATAAACAGTCCAGGTTGTTACCTTCTGCCTCCCTATTGCCCATGGATAAAGATAGCAAATCCATGGATAGGATAGGCAAGAAGGTGTACATTTCCTCCACTTTGGCCTTCAGAGCCATTAACTATCAAACACACATGACCAAGTGTGCCCTGGACTTAGTATCCCAAGCCACCTCTATGCTGGCTTCAATCCCTGACAGTCCAATTAAGATGGATATCTCCAAATTGTCCTTAGCCCTACAAGTGGCTAGACACTCCATAAGATGCAGCTATGATGCTGCAGAAGCTTCTGCTTGCTCTGCAGCATCAGCATCTGTCCTTGGGAGTTATTCCTGGCTGAGGCTACAGAATCTGCCAGAGGACGTCAAGTCCAAAATCTTGGACGCCCCCCTGGATTACAACTTCCTCTTTGGAAAGCAATCTGCAGACCTATTTAAGAATCTGCAAGAAAACAAAGAATTACAGGATATAAAATATCTCCTGGTATCCCCTATACCCAAATTTTATAGGAACTACCCAGCTAAGACTACCTTTGTTAGGCGTAACTCACATTCTGCTGCCTCTTCCTCCAGACCCAGAAGAGGAACTAGAAGACATTCCTCATCCAGGCCTACTGGCCCACCTCCTTAGCCTAGACAACCCTTTCAGGACAGGGGAGGTCCTAATAATGAGTGACTGCCTTACCCATCTGCCCCTCTCAGCTTACCTTACCCACTGTCTCCCCTTCTGGCAAAAAAATCACTACAGACCAATGGGTGTTGACCATTATTCAAAAAGGGTACTTTCTATCCTGGAAACAAATTCCCCCCCTGGAAAGGCATTCCATTTCCCCCAAAAACCAATGCCATCTTCTTTCACAAATTCTGTCAGACCTGCAGCAACAAGGCACAATAGAGCCAGTTCCCACAGGACAAGTAGGAAAGGGATTCTACTCCCATCTGTTCCTGGTCCCTCGATAGGACGGTCCCTGGAGACCCATTTTGGATCTCTCCTTACTAAACCTTTACCTGCAGGTACCCACCTTCAAAATGCTATCACTTCCCACTCTCTTACCCCTCATACCCTCAGATGCTTTCATGGTCACCTTGGACCTAAAAGATGCTTACCTGCACATTCCCATCAGGGCCTCACACAGACGTTTCCTGCATTTCTCTGGCCCATCCTCGCACTTCCAATTTACGGACTTGCCCTTTGGTTTATCCATGGCCCCAAGAGTGTGTACAAAGTGCCTAGCTCCAGCCATTGCCTTCTGCAGGATCCAAGGAATCCAGATTTACCCATATCTGGACGACATCCTTATCCTAGCACAGTCCAAAGATTCCCTCTTAAGGCATCTACACTTCACTATGTCCCTTCTACAAAGTGTAGGGTTCACCCCAAACCTCAAGAAGTCCTCCCTGAACCCAGACAAGGACAAGATATTCCTAGATTGCAGAATCAATACAGATTGAATGAAAGCCTTTCTCCCACAGGACAAGGTTATATCTCTAACTTCCCACTTCCAGGAAGTCTTGTTCTCCCAGACAGTCACTGCAGGGCAATTCCTTCAACTCCTGGGATTGATATGCTCCACAGGTTGGGTGTGCGATGGATGAGAAAGAGAAATTTTGCAGTGAGTTGGATGAAGTTGTGGTGAGTGTACCCAAGGGTGAGAGACTAGTGATTGGAGTGGACTTTAATGGCATGTTGGTGAAGT
Organism: Protopterus annectens; assembly: GCF_019279795.1. Taxonomy (NCBI): domain Eukaryota; kingdom Metazoa; phylum Chordata; order Ceratodontiformes; family Protopteridae; genus Protopterus; species Protopterus annectens. Next base: position 886,183,308 of record NC_056726.1, on the reverse strand, counting down.
GAACAGAGGGGATGAGGAAGTGATGGGTAGGTATGGTGTTAAGGAGTGGAATGCAGAAGGTCAGATGATTGTGGATTTTGCGAAAAGGATGGACATGGCTGTGGTGAGTACGTATTTTAAGAAGAGGGAGGAGCATAGGGTGACGTACAAGAGTGGAGGAAGATGCACACAGGTGGATTATATCTTATGTAGGAGGGCCAGTCTGAAGGAGATTGGAGACTGTAAAGTGGTGGCAGGGGAAAGTGTAGTTAAGCAGCATAGAATGGTGGTCTGTAGGATGATATTGGTGATCAAGAAGAGGAGGAGGAGTGTGAAAGCAGTGCCAGGGATTAAATGGTGGAAGTTAAAAAAAGGGTGATTGTGAAATGGAGTTTAGGGAAGAGTTAAGACAGGCATTGGGAGGCAGTGGAGAGTTACCGAATAGCTGGGTAACTACAGCAGAACTAGTAAGGGAGACTGCTAGAAAGGTGCTTGGTGTGACATCTGGACAGAGGAAGGAGGACAAGGATACCTAGTAGTGGAATGAGGAAGTACAGGAGAGTATACAGAGGAAGAGGCTGGCGAAGAAGAAGTGGGATTGTAAAGAGATGAAGAAAGTAGACATGAGTATAAGGAGATGAGGCGCATGGCAAAGAGAGAGGTGGTGAAAGCTAAGGATAAGGCGTATGGGGAGTTGTATGAGAGATTGGACACTAAAGAGGGAGAAAAGGACCTGTACCGATTGGCTAGACAGAGGGACAGAGCTGGGAAAGATGTGCAGCAAGTAAGGGTGATAAAGGATAGTGAGGGAAAGGTACTCACAAGAGAGGAGAGTGTGTTGAGTAGATGGAAAGAGTATTTTGAGAGGCTGATGAATGAAGAGAATGAGAGAGAGAGAAGGTTGAATGATGTGGGGATAGTGAATCAGGAAGTGAAACAGATTAGCAATGAGGAAGTAAGGACAGCTATGAAGAGGATGAAGAATGGAGAGGCTGTTGGCCCAGATGACATACCAATGGAAGCATAGAGGTGCTTAGGAGAAATGGCAGTAGAATTTTTAACTAGATTGTTTAATGAAATTTTGCAAAGTCAGAGGATGCCTGAGGAGTGGAGAAAAAGTGTTTTGGTACCTATCTTTAAGAATAAGGGTGATGTCCAGAGCTGCAGTAACTACAGAGGGATAAAATTGATCAGTCACAGCTTGAAGTTATGGGAAAGAGTAGTAGAAGCTAGGTTAAGAAGGGAGGTGATGTTTAGTGATCAGCAGTATGGTTTCATGCCAGGAAAGAGCACTACAGATGCAATGTTTGCTCTGAGAGTGTTATTGGAGAAATACAGAGAAGGTCAGAAGGAGTTGCATTGTGTCTTTGTAGACTTGGAGAAAGCATATGACAGGGTGCCTTGAGAAGAGTTGTGGTATTGTATGAGGAAGTCGGGAGTGGCAGAGAAGTATGTAAGAGTGGTACAGGATATGTACGAGGGTAGTGTGACAGTGGTGAGGACTGCAGTGGGAGTGACAGATCCGTTTAAGGTGGAGGTGGGATTACATCAAGGATCAGCTCTGAGTCCTTTCTTATTTGCAGTGGTGATGGACAGGTTGACAGATGAGATCAGACAGGAGGCCCCGTGGACTATGATGTTTGCAGATGACATTGTGATCTGTAGTGAGAGTAGGAATCAGGTTGAGGAGACTCTGGAGAGGTGGAGATATGCTCTAGAGAGCAGAGGAATGAAGGTCAGCAGGGCTAAGACAGAATATATGTGTGTAAATGAGAGGGAGGGTAGAGTAATGGTGTGGATGCAGGGAGTAGAGTTGGTAAAGGTGGATGAGTTTAAGTACTTGGGATCAACAGCTCAGAGTAATGGTGAATGTGGAAGAGAGGTGAAGAAGAGAGTACAGGCAGGGTGGAATGGGTGGAGAAGAGTGTCAGGAGTGATTTGTGACAGACAGGTACCAGTAAGAGTGAAAGGGAAGGTCTACAAGAGGGTAGTGAGACCAGCTATGTTATATGGGTTGGAGACAGTGACATTGACAAAAAGGCAGGAGTCAGAGCTGAATGTGGCAGAGTTAAAGATGTTAAGATTTGCACTCGGTGTGACTAGGATGGATAGGATTAGGAATCAGTATATTAGAGGGTCAGCTCATGTTGGACAGTTTTGAGACGAAGCAAGAGAGATGAGATTGCGTTGGTTTGGACATGTGCTCAGGAGGGATGATGAGTATATTGGGAAAAAGATGTTAAGGATGAAGCTGCCAGGTAAGAGGAAAAGAGGAAGGCCTAAGATAAGGTTTATGGATGTGGTGAGAGAGGACATGCAGGCGGTTGGTGTGACACAGCAAGATGCAGAGGATAGGAAGAAATGGAAAGAGATGATCCGCTGTGGTGACCCCTAACGGGAAAAGCCGAAACACCAGAATCACTTGGAACAAGTTATCCCCCTTCTTCCCTGTTTAAAGAAGGAAATCATTTGGTGGATCCAACAAGTACAACTAAACCCGGGGCTTCCACTGCAGCCCCCCTCAACCCACACAAATATTGCATACAGATGCCTCAGGCTCAGGCTGGGGAGCCACCTTGCACTCTTACAGAGTCCAAGCCCAGTGGCAACCTCCCATAATAACAAAACACATCAATGTAAAGGAGATGACAGCAGTTCTTTTAGCTCTACAGACCTTCCTACCACTACTGCTATCAGGCCCTTTTCTGATAATGACGGACAATACCACTGTAATGTGGTACATCAACAAACAGGGAGGTACCAAGGCATACCAATTGTGCAGGCTAGCCCTACAAATTTGGGACCTAGCATACCGGCATAACCTATCCCTGCAAACCAGTTACATTCCTTCGCAGGACGACAAGCAAGCAGACCTCCTGAGCAGAACATCCTCTCCACAACACGAATGGATGCTGGACAGGACGGTCTTTCTAGACATAGTCCACCGGTGGGGCACTCCACAAATACACCTGTTTGCCTCCCCCCAGAACAGGCAGCAGCAGACCTTCTGCACAAAGACTTACCCCCCCCCCAAGCCTGGAGAGTAGACACCTTCAGTTTCACCTAGGAGGGGAAGTTCCTGTACGCCCCACCCCCTTCCCTCTGATTCAGAAAGTCCTTCTGAAAGTCAGGAAGGACAAACCAAAAATCTTGCTAGTGATTCCCTACTGGCCAAGGCAGCACTGGTTCCCCCTTCTATACAATTTAGCCAAGGGCAATCACTGCAAGTTGCCCCAAAAGGTGGACCTTCTGACAAAAGACAAAGGAACTCTCCTACACCCACACTTGCAAATGCTATCCCTGACTCTGTGGGTGATAAATTACTAACCCCATTTAGACACCACTATTCAGCGGACGTGCTATCAGTCCTGAGGGAGGCCAGGAAACCCACTACTAGAAAATCATATCTTGCCAAATGGGAAAGATTTACTCAGTGGTGTCTGTGACAGCAAAGGGACCCTTACGAGGCTGACACCCCCCCCAGTCCTTTCATATGTGTGTCAACTTATAAAGAGTGGACTTTCCTATTCGTCAGTGAAAGTGCACCTCTCCGCATTATCAGCCTGCTTACCTCTAGATCGCCCCTTGTTAGCCAGGCTACATGTAAAACTCTTCCTTAAAGGGGTCTTACACATCAGACCACCTAAGAAGCCTATTTCTCCTCCATGGGACCCGAACTTCATCCTGGAAAAACTCACCCAGCTCCCCTTCGAACCGGCTAATACAGCCTCTCTACAGTTTTGTACTTGGAAAACAGTACTGTTAATAGCTATTACCTCTGCCAGAAGGGTTTCTGAGCTACAAGCCTTAATGGCATGCTCACCTTACACCATTTTCCATAGGGACAGGGTCACACTGAGAACTAACCCTTCCTTCATGCCCAAGGTAGTCAATGACTTATCTCTAAATCAATCCATTCACCTACCCAATTTTTCCCCTCTCCCACTAACCAAGGAGAGAGGATACTCCAGATTTTATCTTCTGAAAACTGTGATTCTGATACTGAAGACACCCTGTGCTCTACTTTGCCACCAGTAAACACTGCAATAAAAACCCAGACAAGGTAGAGTTGTCATAGTGTTGCACCTTAAACTTTCTGTAATGGAGGCCCACAAAATATATGCAAATGAATCCGTAAGGACAAACAGTATTTCAGCTGGATGACTTTTGAATGCCCATGACTTTTTAAGTCTTTATGGGTACATTTAGTCCAGTAAAACCAAACCCCACTAAATGTGGACATGCATGTTTCAGTCATTTTAGGTACTTCATCAGCACAGCACAAGTGGATTGTTAGGCTGTACTTTAGAAACAGAAAGCTTAAAATCAAGCATGATGTCCATACACATTTAGGTGGCTATAAAATATCCTAACTTCCAAACCAAAGGGTAAAAAGGTTACACAGACAAGCCATTAATATGTAAGCTCCCCTATAAGTGGACAAGGATTTGAAGCAAGAGATGCTGGACCTTTGTGACAGTTCTTTTTAGGTTGCCAAGCAGTCAACAAAATGTGGATATAATGTTGTAGACACATGCAAGGCAACAAGTATAGTGTCTGTAATATGGGCACACACCTGAATGAGGGCCATGCCCCTGCAAGCCAATATTAAAACAGAGATCCTTAATACAACACTGGATGAGTACCTTCTGGCTGGTCTTCTTGGTAAGGAAATATACAAAAAAATGGAAGAAGGGGAAAAGACTTCCCAGTCTGTAAGGAAAGTTTTAAGATCCAAGTTTCTAGTTACAGCAGGAATTTGGCCTTCTCACTCTAAACAGGACAGTGCTAGACCTGAAAAATGGAAGAAGGATGAATTTAAAAACTAATAGCAGAACAGACCCACACAGATTGGCCATGCAAGTTTGGGAGATAAAAACTAAGGGAAAAAAAACGAAAAAAAGGAATATCCAACAGCTTTTGAACACTTTATTACTCACAATAACAACAATGTCTCCAGAAACTAAGCACTTTCACCATACAATGGCTTCCTTAGAGTTAATGGACTACAAAATAACTATATATATATATATATATATATATATATATATATATATATATATACCGACATCGCTTCCTTCCAATCAAATACTTATTCAGTTACACAGTAAATTAAACAGTAAATTGTTCTTAAAAAACACTCTCATAGTAATAAATTAATGAAACTTACTTATTAAAAAACTTCATCTAAACAAACATCACAGGTAACAAACAAATAAATAGATAGATGTATTGCACTAACCAATGTTTGATAAAAAAAAAAAAAATATATATATATATATATATGTGTGTAGTGTATATAAAATTGCTAATATAAATGATACCATTGATGATAAATAATCATGTTATTGATCATGTTATTACAGTCATGAGAACGCACCTCACTTGTAAAACAATACAATAGTGCACTGAGTAAATAATGTACATATAAAAATAAAAAATATGTATTTCAACACTCAATTATGTTGATAAACTATTGTAATATTAATAATAGTAAAATATATATATGTGTAGTGAATATTATACACAATTCAATCCTGCTAACACATGAAACATCCTAACCCCATTTGATTTTTGTAAATGTATTAAATTAAATAACTTTTTTGTTTCAGGAAGGGTTGCATAGATATACTGTCATTAAGGCCTGGAATGTTAGTGGCATTAAGCCTAATCTGCCACATAGCTTCTAAACACTCTCCTCTGAGTTTCATGTCACCCCCCTCTCTCACTTAAAATAACCCTGTCAATCACAAAAAATGTAAACCTTTTAAAACTAGGACATACTAGGGTGCGTGGATATAAAGCATTTGTTTTTTTTCTTTGTTCTTAATAGCTCTAATGTGTTCAGCAATTCTCTCCTTAAGTTTCCTCGTGGTCTTTCCTATATAGAAACCTGGGCATGTGCTACAAGTGGCCACATACACCACCATACTAGTGTTACAACAACACCTGCCCGGACATTGATTTATTAAAACCACTAGCCACCATGGCCCTTCATTAATGTACCTACAAAATCTACATGATTCACATTTGTACATTCTAAAATGGGTATATTTCAAAGGTGATTGTTCAAGAATATTTTTGAAATTTTTGCCCCTACTAAACACAATTTTTGGAGATACACCTATTTTTTCTTTAATATTGTTATCAAAACTAGAATCCCAAATCCTTTTAACAGTCTCCACTATATGGTGTTTGATAATTCAACTTTAAAATCATTGAGTCACCTTTAAATATATTTGTACTATCCTTACTTTTAACCAAATTTCCCCATAAAATTGGAGGAAATTTCGTATTTCTTTTCAAAAATATTTCTTTCCGTACTTTCAACAATAACTTTAGGGGGTAACCTCTAACTAAAAACATTCGTATCAAAGTGTGTATTTCTTTCACAAAAGTGTCATGGTCCCTAACTAGATGAGATAATCTGACCATCTGTCCTTTAACTATACTTTTGTGCTGCGAAAAAGAATGACCACTCTGAAAATGCAACAATGAATTGCTGTTAAGTTTTCTTTCTGAAAATATTGCTTTGCAACCCTTCTTGTGTTCTGATCAGGTGTATAGCTAAAAAGACAATTTCATCAGCATTCCATATAGTAGTGAATTTTAAAAAAATTGTAGTAGAAATCAAATAGGTAACAAAATCTGCAGCTTCACTTTCACTACCCTTCCATAACACTAATATATCGTCCAAGAACTGACTGTAACAAAGAATCTTTTCCTTGAACCTTGAATTAAATATGAAAGAATCTTCCCAATGTAACAGAACAAGGTTTGCAAACCCCGGGGCACATTTTGCCCCCATAGCCACCCCTGATACTTGGTGGAATATTTTCCCCTCAGAACTCAAATAGTTGTTGTTTAAAATCAATTCCATAAATGTGGCCAGAAGGTTAATCTTTTCACCATCAAGTTTTTTACTTTTGAGTAGATTTTCACGAAAATAGTCTATCCATCTACGTGTGGGATCACTGAAAATAGATTTATTACATCAACAGTGAGGAAAGAAACATCAATTAATTCTTTCATACCACTCAACCTGTTTAAACAATGCCAGGAATCCTTTAACATGTGGTCAACCCCCGCCACCACCTGCTGTATACCTCTATCCACAAAAGCTGCCAAAGGCTCCATCTTCAAGCGCCTAGCAGCCACAATGGGTCTAAAAGGTGGATCCCACATATTCTTGTGAACCTTAGGTATCCCAAACAAAACAGGTGTGACAGGGTACTCGACAAGATAGTCAAACTAATCCTCATTAATGGCCCCTTGAAACAGTGCATCAAGTAAAAATAGATCTATTGTGTGATAGGCTATATGCATTTCATTGACTGAAGCTCTCTGATATGTCAGAGTATCATCCAAAATTTCGTGCATCTTGCCCACGTAGTCGAAGTAAGACATAATGACAACCCCACCTCCCTTGTCAGGTTTCATTATTCTCACCTCTTTGTTTTTAGGTAGTTCATATAATAGTTTTCTCTCCTTTTCATTCAAATTATCATGCACATAGAGTTTACCAACTTTATGTAAACCTTTTCTGATTTCATTGATGCACAAAGTTTCAAAAATGATAACTTCTTTATGGGTGTGGAGTATAAAGGTACTTTTCCTTTTCAATGCATGTAAATCTTTGTTCACATTGTTATTATTTCTTCCACCTCTTTCATCAAAAAACAAACGTAAATTCAATTGTCTAGTAAACATTTTCAGACTTATAAAAAAAAAATCAATAAAATCCAGAATGTAAGAATTAAGTGATGTTTCTTTCCTCACTGTTGATGTAATAAATCTATTCTCAGTGATCTATTCTCAGTGATCCCACATGTAGATGGGATAGACTGTTTTCGTGAAAGTCTATTCAAAAGTAAAAAACTTGATGGTGAAAAGATTAATCTTCTGGCCACATTTATGGAATTGATTTTAAACGACAACTATTTGAGTTCTGAGGGGGAAATTTTCCACCAAGTATCAGGGGCGGCTATGGGGGCAAAATGTGCCCCGGGGTTTGCAAACCTTGTTCTGTTACATTGGGAAGATTCTTTCATATTTAATTCAAGGTTCAAGGACAAGATTATTTGCTATAGTCGGTTCTTGGACGATATTTTAGTGTTATGGAAGGGTAGTGAAAGTGAAGTTGCAGATTTTGTTACCTATTTGAATTCTACTACAATTTTTTTAAAATTCACTAGTATATGGAATGCTGATGAAATTGACTTTTTAGATATACACCTGATCAAAACACAAGAAGGGTTGCAAAGCAATATTTTCAGAAAGAAAACCTACAGCAATTCATTGTTGCATTTTCAGAGTGGTCATCCTTTTTCGCAGCACAAAAGTATAGTTAAAGGACAGATGGTCAGCTTATCTCGTCTAGTTAGGGACCACGATACTTTTGTGAAAGAAATAGACACTTTTAATAGGAATGCTTTTAGTTAAAGGTTACCCCCTAAAGTTATTGTTGAAAGTACGGAAAGAAATATTTTTGAAAAGAAATATGCAGTTTCCTCCAATTTTATGGGGAAATTTGGTTAAAAGTAAGGATAGTACAAATATATTTAAAGGTGACTCAATGATTTTAAAGTTTAATTATCAAACACCATATATAGTGTAGACTGTTAAAAGGATTTGGGACTCTAGTTTTGGTAAAAATAATTAAAGCAAAACTTGGTGTATCTCCAAAAATTGTGTTTAGTATGGGTAAAAATATCAAAAATATTCTTGAACAACCACCTTTGAAATATACCCATTCTATAATGTACAAATGTGGATCATGTAGATTTTGTTGGTACATTAATCAAGGGCCATATGTGGTGATTAATTGTTTTAATAAATCAATTCCATGTCTGGGCAGGTGTTGTTGTAACATTAGTATGGTGGTGTATATGGCCACTTGCAGCACCTGCCCAGGTTTCTATATAGGAAAGACCACGAGGAAACTTAAGGAGAGAATTGCTGAACACATTAGAGCTATTAAGAACAAAGAAAAAACAAATGCTTTATATACACACACCCTAGTATGTCCTAGTTTTAAGAGGTTTACATTTTTTGTGATTGACAGGGTTATTGTAAGTGAGAGAGGGGTGACATGAAACTCAGAGGAGAGTGTTTAGAAGCTATGTGGCAGATTAGGCTTAATGCCACTAACATTCCAGGCCTTAATGACAGTATATTTATGCACCCCTTCCTGAAACAAAAAAGTTATTTAATTTAATACATTTACAAAAATCAAGTGGGGTTAGGTTGTTTCATGTGTTAGCAGGATTGAATTGTGTATAATATTCACTACACATATGTATATTTTTTACTATTTTTAATATTACAATAGTTTATCAGTATAATTGAGTGGTGAAATACATGATATTTTTTATTTTTATATATACATTATTTACTCAGTCCACTATTGTATTGTTTTACAAGTGATGTGTGTTCTCATGATTGTAATAATATGATTAATAATATGATTATTTATCATCAATGGCATCATTTATATTATCAATTTTATATATATATATATATATATATATATATATATATATATATATATATATATATTTTTTTTTTTTTTTTAATCAAACATTGGTTAGTGCAATACATCCATTTACTTATTTGTTTGTTACCTGTGATGTTTGTTTAGGTGAAGTTTTTTAATAAGTAATTTCATTACTTTATTACTATGAGAGTGTTTTTTAAGAACAATTTACTGTTTAATTTATTGTGTAATTGAATAAGTATTTGATTGAAAGGAAGTGATATCAAGATATATATATATATATATATATATATATATATATATATGGTTATTTTGTAGTCCTTCATTAACTCTGAGGAAGCCATTGCATGGTCAAAGCACTTAGTTTCTGGAGGCATTGTTGTTATTGTGAGTAATAAAGTGTTCAAAAGCAGTCGAACATTCCTTTTTTTCATTTTTTTTGTTCTTAGTTTTTATCCCTTTGGGATTCGTTGATTTTTTTTATTTTAAGTTTGGGAGATAGCCTTGAAAGTGGGAGTATCACTGACTGCATCCTGTATCCTCTCACAGCAAAATATGTTAATGGACAGGTTGAGCAGATTTCCATGAAAGGATGCTAAATAGGGATGTCTTTGTGTATCTGACCAGGTTGGGGTGCAACAGAAATAGATCTGTTTGCCTCTCATCTTTACAAGCAACTGAGAAAGTTCTGTGTCAGGGCAAGAACTCCAGAAGCATGGAAAGCAGATGCCTTCTTCCTGAATTGGCCAGGTCTGTTCCTTTACTTTTTTCCTCCATTTCCCTTGTTCTCTAGAATACTAGTCAAAATTAAGAAGGGAAAACCAAAAGTAATCCCAGTAACACCCTTTTTTTCCAAGACAGCACTGGTTCCCTCTTCTGAGCAACATAGCAAGAGGAAAGTGCACAGCGTTTCCTCAGCATAAGGATGTCCGGACTCAAAACAAGAGTTTGTGAGCACACCGATCAACAGCTGAATTTCAGCTCTTCCAGTGTGAAAAAAGAAACTAAAAATCAGGATGCAGTGATATTGTCAGCTTGAGTAAAATTAAGATGTTCAACGTGTTACACTGCTGCAGTCATCACACTCGGGTTATCCTGCCGTCAGGCTGTCCCGCAGTCAGCCAAAGTTCCAAAGTCTTGCTCCGGCGTCAGTTGCTGTCACCTCCTCCCTGACATCAGTGCAGCATGGGTATATAAGATGCAGCTGACGCCATTTTCTCCAGTCTTTCTTGCCGCGTGGTGCCCAAAGCAGAAGCAGTTTGCAAGTGCCGGTCGGCCGACTCCTGAGATTTTCATTCCGAATCCAGAACCGAAGTCTTCTAAAAAAGCTAAGTACCCCATTGGGGAAACTTTTTCTTGCCTCAGACCGATGTCAGTAAAAGTTAATAACTGTATTTCTTGTGGGAAGCAAATACCTCATAAGGTTTTCCACTCCTATTGTATTCCATGCCTAGGCCCTGACCACGATGTCACTGGTTGTCGGTTTTGTGCTAGGTTTAACCAGCGCACTGTTAAACGGTGGTTTGATTTTGCCCGACATTATTTTGGTAGAAAATTCAATTACACCATGCCATCGGAAATTCCGACGACTGCAATGCATAAAAAGCACAAGGACAAGGACAGGCATCCGAGGCCCAAAACGGCCTCTTCTAGGCCGGTCGCCGGTTCTCTGGTTTGCAGCGATGCATCTACGCAGCCCCTGACGACCGCTTCCACAGAACCACAGACTGCCTCTGACTCCCACGTGGAGCTGGCTGGGCCTTCGGACACACTAGGTCTTCAGCTTACCGATCCTAATCCTACAGAGGGGACCGAAGTAGCTGAGCAATCCACAGCTACAGAGGGTGTTTTCAGACCTACCCAGTTAACCATTAAACCCTCTGCTAAGTCTAAACCCCCCTTAAAAGCAAAGAAACGGACACAACTCTCTCCAGGACAGGCTTCCTTGCCTAAGACACAAATGCTAAAAATGGCTGAGGACCTAATCACCCTGATCAGAGGGTCCCATCCCCCTCCTGATAAAAGGCACAGACAGGATGCAGACTATGAATCTTCTGACCAAGTGTCCATTTCCTGAGATTCTTCCACGGACCTAGGATATTCTTTACCCCCTTATGAGGATTCTGATGCTGAGGAATCAATTCCATCAGCCTCTCCGCCTGAGGATTACTCCTTTGGGGAGACCTTACATACCATGAGGGAGCATTTCCATTGGGAAGGCCAGGATTACTCAGAATCCAAGAAAAGGCTCAGAGACTTCCTTTTATTGCCTCAACACAGACCCCTTGCTATCCCGCCAGTTTTAGACATTGTGGATGATGTGTACACTGAATCCAGTTTGAAACCTGACTCCTTACCCCCAGCCCCAGTTAAACCTGATAGATATTACAGAGTCCCTGACTCTCACAAATTTCTGTACAAAAGCCCTGTTGCTGACCCTGAAACTATTTCTCAGGGACCCAAAGGGATTAAGGCCTCATCAGCAAAAAACCCAGTTCCCTCTGACAGAGATTCCAGAGCATTAGACAGATAGGGAAAGAAGGTATATACGTCTGCAACTTTAGCAATGAGAGCCTTGAATTGCCACTTTCACATGCTAAAATATCAGCAATTTCTGTTGTCTCAGTTGAAACAAAAGATGCTTCCAGATACAGATCCTCCTAACTTAAAAGAAATGCAGGATTTATTGCATGCAACTGAACAAGTGGGAAAACATACTTTGCAGTGTGGGTTTGATTCCTTAGAGGCCTCCTGTAGAGCAGCAGTTACAGGCTCTGTCATTAGAAAGCATGCTTGGTTAAAAGAACATACGTTACCAGATCATGTTAAAGTCAAATTATTGGATGCACCTTTGCAGCGGGATGTGCTATTTGGAGTTAAGGCAGAGGAGGTATTAAAGAAGATGGAGGATAAGGCAAAATCTATGCAAACGGTGAAAGATTTCTTACAGGTTCAGCCTCCTTGTTTTAGCAGAAATTGGCCAACAAAAAATTGGTCCTTTCCAGTCACAGATAGACCTCAAAGGGGCAGATACAGACGTCCAAGAGGTAGAGGGCAGACACAAGGCCCTTACAGGCCTCGACAATGGGGCACACCAGATCAGAAAGAAGGGGAAGACAGGCCTCAACCTTATAAAAAAACAACCTCAATGACTTTCCACTACAGCTGCCAAACAGCTCTCTCTTGGCAGCCCCCTTAGGAGGAAAACTGGCACTTTTCTATCACAACTGGCATTGCATCACCAAAGACCAATGGGTTCTCAACATTGTATCTCAAGATTACAGGTTCCATTTTCACACCCTGCCAAGGCTAAAAGGAATGTCAAATCTGCCACCAAATCAATAGGCAGAGGCTCAAAAACAAATTACAGCACTCATGGACATGAGAGCTATTCAAAAGGTACCACCACAGGAACAAGGACAAGGATTTTACTCAAGCCTCTTTCTGGTTCCCAGAAAGGACAAAGCCTGGAGACCCATTCTGGACCTTTCTACACTAAACACTTACCTGGATGTTCCGAAATTCGCAGCAGCTTCTTCCCATGATGGGAAGAAAGCTTGGCTCGTGATTTTGGACCTCAAAGAGGCATACCTGCATGTCCCTATCAGACAAAACTGCAGAAGATACCTCAGATTTCTAGCAGGTTCAATGCACAATCAATTCTCTGCACTGCCCTTTGGCTTATCTACTGTACTCAGGGTTTTCACAAAGTGCCTGGCACCAGTAATTACATTTTGCAGGCAAAAAGGAATTCAAATTTATCCATACCTGGACGACTGCCTGATTCAAGCAGAGAGCAAGGACATTCTACCAAAGCATCTGGCGTACGTAAAAAAAGTTATTAAGTTGCCTGGGATACACAGTAAACGAAAAGAAATCAAAACTAATGCCCTCACAAAAGATAATATTCCTGGGTGCCAGCTTGAACACAATGGCCCAGATGGCTTATCTCACGCCAGACAAGCAAGGACAGCTGACTCGATTTTTTCAATTAATGGCAACAAAGACCCAACTTCCTGCAAGAAAAATTCTGCAGGCCTTGGGCTACATGGTATCTTGCATGCTACTAATTCCATATGCCAGACTGCATGTGAGGAAACTACAATGGTACCCAAAGAGCGTATGGTCTCAACACTGTCAATGTTTGGAAACAGTTGTACCACTAATTCCTTGCCTACAACTGGAGTTTCGATGGTGGGCACAAGCCTGTCACCTCAACAAGGGACAGCCTTTCACTCTACCCACAGCCAGGCATACACTGACAACAGATGCATCGGATTACACCTGGGGAGCACACATGGCAGGAAAATGTATCCAGGGCGAGTGGCCCACAGAGCAAAGACATCTCCACATCAATCAAAAAGAGATGCTAGTTGTACAAAATGCTATTATAACTTTCAAGGACCTACTGCATCCAGGACAATTACTACTAAAGACAGACAACACCACAGTTATGTGGTGCATAAACAAGCAAGGGGGAACACACTCCTACCCCCTCTGCAGACAAGCCATGACCTTGTGGAACACAGCTCTACACTACCAAGTTCATCTGCAAGCACAGTTCCTGCCAGGAGAGAAAAACACACTGGCAGACGACCTAAGCAGAAACATTATGGACCCATATGAATGGGAACTGAACCCACAAATATTCAGAATGATAACACAAAAATGGTGGAACCCGGACATAGATCTATTTGCTTCCCCAAAGAACTGCCAATTACAGAAATTCTGCACAAGGAGCTACCGTCCACAAGCATGGAAAGTGGATGCCCTCTCATTCAGCTGGAAAAAACTACAAGTATATGCTTTCCCTCCTTTACCTCTCCTTCCAAAGGTACTCATAAAAGCCAGGCAGAAAGAGCTAAAAATTATCCTGATTGCACCAGACCGGCCACTCCAGCACTGGTACCCAATCTTAAAGAACTTAGCACAAGAACCACCCTGGATTTTGCCTCACATCCCACAGTTGCTGACACAGCACAACAATCAGATACTTCACAGCCAGCTAAAGACCTTAAATCTAGCTACATGGAAAATTCCTTAGTCAAGCAAGCAATGCCTGTCTCCAAAGCTGTTATGGATGTCATTCTGGAGGCCAGAAGACCTAGCACCAGGAAAGCATACTCAGATAAATGGAAGAGATTCTGTGCCTGGAACCAAGCGCACAGCCTTGACCCTCTTGTCCCAAACATTCCTCAGATACTGCAATACTTAACTGAGATGCTGGACAAGGGCCTCTCTTCTTCATCCATCAAGATCCATGCCTCGGCTATCTCTGCTCATTACAACACGGATCCACCAATTTTTTCTAATCCTTTGCTCAAACAATACCTCAGAGGGGCTAAAAACATAAGACCGCCCCGTAGCGCACCCACACCAACTTGGGACCTCAACTTTGTTTTGGAAAAATTAACTTTACCTCCTTTTGAGCCAGCTATCACAGCAGAATTAAAATTCATCTCTTGGAAAACTGCTCTGCTACTGGCAATAACATCAGCACGAAGAGTTTCAGAATTACAGGCACTAATGGCAGTGGAACCTTTCCTCATCTTCCACCAGGACAGGGTGTCTTTAAGAACTAACCCTACATTTATGCCAAAGGTGGTATCAAGTGTGGCTCTAAATCAAACTGTTCACTTGCCAACTTTTTATCCAAAACCACAGAACAAAGGGGAGAGACTACTACATTCTTTGGACATTCAAAGACAGTTACACTTCTACTTGGACAAAACCAAGGCTTTCAGAAAATCTGAGCAATTATTGGTAGCATATGCTGCAGGAGCACAGGGAAAAGCCATTTCAAAGCAGACTATTTTAAAATGGATAGGACACTGTATACGTTTCTGCTATACCCACCATGGGAAACCTGTACCCAGCAGTATTAGATCTCACTCCACCAGGGCAACAGCCACTTCAACTGCCTACCTCAGAGGAATACCTACCAAGGATATTTTGGAAGCAGCAACATGGAGTTCTGTGCATACCTTCACCAAACATTACCATTTGCCTTTATACTCCAGATCCAGAGCTGGCTTCGCCACTGCTGTACTGCAGGGCCTTATAGCCACCCCTAATGCCTTATAGATCCAGCCTCCCTACCTCCGCTTTGGGATTCCGCCAAGTGTGATGACTGCAGCAGTGTAACACGATAAACATAGTACAGTTTTGTACCTACCATAAATGTAGATGTTCAAGTGTAAACACTGCTGCAGTCCAGGTTACCCTCCCTCCTTCCCCACTTATTTTCTGGTACTTACCTAGGGCATCCACCCTTTATTACCTATGGGGAGTATTTGCTGGTAACTAAAAATGGTTATTTGCTTTTCTTTTGTATTTTTAACTAGCAATTTGAATTGCCTACCTATTTGGGGGCACCTGACATCTGGGGCAAGAAAAACTGAAGACAATGGCGTCGGCTGCATCTTACATACCCCTGTCACACTGACGTCAGGTAGTAGGCGACAGCAACCGATGCCGGACCAAGACTTTGGAACTCTGGCCGACTGCGGGACGGCCTGACGGCAGGATAACCCGAGTGTGATGACTGCAGCAGTGTTTACACTCGAACATCTACATTTATGGTAAGTACAAAACTGTACTTTACTGGCTAGTAAGTACAGTGCCTGGATGCCAGCAAAGAAGAAATTTAAAGAATCTGAAAGAAAATCAACCAGAAAAGGTGAAGAGAAAACACTGTCTGGGGAGGACTCCTGCAGCTGTTCAGCAAAAAGCAGTTCATGCTCCAGCTGTGGTATAAGAGATGGCTCCCAGTAATTTACAGGAAAAAAATAAATCAAATGTACTCAGAGGTGATTAGAATAAATGAAACACTGAAGGAGTATGTCAACTCAAATAAAAAAAATGAAGAGGCTTTAACTAGCCATTCAGATGAACTGATAAAACTGCTGAACTTAGAGGTTGAAATGAAGAACATGCTGGCTGGCTATTAGACTTCTCAAGAAAAGCAGTTTGAAAAATAGAAGACAGAGTGCACAGAGAAATTTTCTGCTGTGTGGCAGACACTGGAGGAAACTGTATTAATTCTGTGAAAGCACAAATAAGCAACTGGACCAGTGTTCCACAGCAGGATTTGTTAACTGAAAGGGCAGCTCAAGAGTATTTTCCGAACCTGGCCATAAGAAAGCAGCTAAGACCTGTATTAGTAAACATGCAGTCATACTAGCAGAAACAGTTGAGCCTGACAAAACTATGGCAGAAGGGAAAAGCATTAAATATTGGAGACGGTAGAATGTTTGTGAAAATTATTATTCACAGTACACCAAGCAGAAGAGAAACATATTTATCCCAGCAATTGGGGAATGCTTAAAGATAGGGGTGAGTTACAAGCTGCTGTATCCATTTGTTTTCACAATATTTTTCCTGGAGGATCAAATGATTTTTGGAAGCAGAATAAATTAAGGAGGAAATAAAAAATGTTATCCAATAAAAAGTGAGCCTGTAAACAGATGGGTACTCTGTTTCTCATTCTTCTAACAACAAAGCTCATAGAGAGACTTTGCCAATAAATTATTTTTCAATGTTCCAAGGGAAAATGCTTCAGAGAAAAAAAGGAAGCACAGGAGTTGACTAGAAGAGCCAGGAGTAACTTGGAATTGAACCAGGGCCTGGTGTTAAGAGATGGACATGGACAGGAAGAAGACTAAATTGAAATCTCTGAATAAATGGGAGACTATAAAGCATCAGCTGCATTTGTGAAATATGGCTTTGCAAGAAAAAGTAGCTGAAAAAGACTAGACTTTTGCTGACTTTGTTAAACCTGTGGGTGGACTGTAAAGCATATACACTGCCTTATGTCATTAATGTTTAAAAGGACACTAAAAGGGGAAAAAGTTACTATAGTTAAACATTTTTGTTCTTATTAGTATTTGTACAAAATATTTCATGATATCAAATACATGTTATATATAGTAATGTAATTTTGTATAATGTTTAGCTGGGGTATTTTAAATGTAGTTGGAGTCTTTTCAGTGATTGTTGTATATGTTAAAGATTTTAAAGTAAACAAGTACCTTTTTAGTTGTAAGAAATATAGGGTTTACATTTTAACAAGAAAAGAAAGCCTGGACAGAAGCAAATTTAATGTTAATATCCTATGATTTTGGGCTGCTGTGATGGGGGTGGGGTGTAAAAGTGCAGTGATTATGTTATATGTAGAAGTAGTTATTTTACAAGGCTGAATACCTAGATTAATGCCATTAGCTTAAGATATAAACTAATGTTTTGGTAAGCACGTAGGCTTGAAAAATAAGATAAAATGAAGAAAACCATGAACAATGCTAAGTTTCTTACATCTGTAAAGATGTTAGCATATTTTATATGTTAGCAGATGTTCAGTGGGAGTTAAGAAGTCTGCATCCAGAGGTGTTGTACTTTCTGTTGTGTGAAATTTACAAAAAGTTATTGCTGACAACTTTTATATGGAAAAGAGCTGTCTGTAGGTGCAAGCAATTCATCTTGAGAATTCTGAATATTCTTTGCTGAGGGAATTACAAAATTTAAAGGTAGAGTGACAAGCAGTTCCGTAAAAAATTAAGTTTGAAATTATGGGATGCAAATAAGAGATAGCAGCCTCCCTAGTGGCCTTAATACTTTGATGCATTTAGTAGAACAGTTTACAATTTAATTTTATTTAAAGATAGCCAGTGCACTTTTTCTTAGGGCTAAAAGATGTTTTTTGAAAGCATACACTATGCTTTTCATATTTGGGAGGTGAAAATAAGAAAAGAACAGACAGCGGTAGACAGTGTAAGTGTGAACCCAGGCTTTAGCATGGATAACCATACTTTTAGGGTAGGTAATGCTTGTGGCTGCAGCAGTGGATTTAGGACAGTTGTTCATGTCTGGAAGGTTAAACTTCATTTTGTGAATATGTACATAGTTTTGTGTGTTTGTTTTAAGTTAGTGGGATGATCTAAAATGTATATAGTTTGTTTTTGTTTGAGGGTTTTCATTAAAATAAAAAATCTTGAAAAAGTGACATGGGTTAAAATGGAGATGAGAAGAAACAACTGTATAAAAGGTCAGCCTGCCAGTGTGTGCATTTAACACAAACATTAGAAATACAAATTAAAAAACCTGTAATGTAGAACAGGTGGGGGCCACAAGTTTTTACAGTAATGGTTATGCTGTCCATATTATCTTGGAATGTAAATGGCCTTACAGATATAATCAGAAAGGAAAGAGTGTATTGACTTGTATTAAGAAATGCAGAGTGCAAATAGCAGTGCTACAGGAGACACATTTGGAATGAAATGAGCATGGGGATATGACAAAGAAAGGATTTCTGGATGAGTATTCCTCAGAATGTCAGGGACAAAGGAAAATGGGAATAATTATACTGACTGTTACAGGGGCACTAATAGTGATATAAGAGGGGAAAAGACAGTAATGGTATATTTGTGGTAGTAAGGGGTTATTGGCAAGGGAAGAGGATTACACTGGCATGTATTATGTAGCTTAAGAAATTTTTGGGAGAAGTAATCATCTTTCAGCAGAGAATATTATGACTAGGGACTGGAACTTGATTTGCAATAGTTAGATGTATCAGGGGAACCTAGAAAGGAAAATATAACAAAAGAGGGTAGATTTCTGAAGAACTTTATGATACTTGGTATGAAAGATGTGAATTCAGTAGTGGGAACTCTGAAAGAATTTATATATTCTTTCTCAAGGTCAATAACTGGGCTAAGCTAAGTAGAAGTTATATTTCTCAGCAATATGTACATTTAATTGAAAGCTTTGATACATATACAATAACTGTTTCAGTTCTTGCACCAAAAAGAATTAAGATAAAAATACAGGGTAATGAAGTAAAAATGAGACATTAGCACTTTCCCACTTGCCTGTTAAAAAGAGAAGAATTTAAGGAATGGGTAGTGAAAGTTATTTGAGAGTTATATGGGGAAGATAGAAATCTTCAGAAGTTACAGATAGTGAGTGGGATAAAATTAAAAAGAAGTAAGTCAGAAATAAAATAAAAAGAGAGATGGATAAAAAGTCATAGGAATTACTTAGAGGGGCTGACAAAGGTTATAAAGTATTGCATAATAAAGGAAATCTGTCAGAACAAGAAGAGGCCCAAATGCAGAGTACTAAAGGAAAATAAGACAGTATCTGGGTAATATGCATGAGGTAATAAAGATTGCTGTTAAGCAAAAAAAAAAATTTAGCACAACAGTTAGGCAACAGAAAGTAGAAGGGGTTGTTACCAAACTTGGGGTGCCTATAACAAGAAAAATAACCAGAGATCCTGTAGAGGTATTTTGAGATATTTTGAAAATTTTATGAAAATTTGTATAAAGTAGAGAAGTGTAGAAGTCAAGAAAGAGCAGAAATGGAAGACTTAATTATGCAAAGGTTAGAGGTAGATGAGGCTCAACGACTAATGGTTAAGACAGGAGTTAGTGAGATAAAAAAAATGTATAAATCAATCTTTAGGAAAGTTGTCAGGAACATATGGTATTCCTGTAGAGGTTTGCAAGTTATGGAATGAAAGTGATAAAGATCTAAAAGATTTTTTAACAGTATTTCAAAAGGAGAAGAGAAAAACTGTGGTGGTTGTATAACCTATGGATGGTAAAGACCAATCAGGACCAGTTTCATACAGACCCATTATAATTTTAAACCATGATTATAAAGTGTTTATGTCTGTACTAGCTAAGAGAATGGCAAAGGTGTTGCCAAAATTTATAGATATTAATCAGTTTTGTTTTGTGGAGGAGAGGCACACATTTGACAACATTAATAGAACCATGACAATCCAGAGGGAAGCAGAGTGCAAGAAATACCACTGTTGTTGGTGGGTTTTGATGCATGAGAAAGCATTCAACAGAGTAAGCTGGGATTTTGTAAGGTAATGGAAGCATTTGCATTCCCTCATAGAATGATAAGTTTAGTTAGGAGGATATAGGATCAAAGGCAAAAATTGAAGTTGGATTGTTCCTCACTGTTAAGGTATGTTTGAACAGAGGAACCAGGCAGGGGTGCCCTCTTTCCTCTTTATTATTTGCTTTATATTTAGAGCCATTGACAAAGAAATTTAGAAACTCATAAATGCAAGATACAGTTTGTATGGCAATCAAGAAAAGTTGGTCTTGTTTGCAGATGAAATTATTTTATACCTGATACATCCTGAAAGGGACATCTCATTGTTGTGGAACATTTGAGACAGTTTCAAGTTTTTTTCAGGATATAGAAGTAATGAACTTAAAAGAAAGGCTGTAGTTGTTAATTATATTTATGGGGACATGACAAGATGAAATATTTAGGAATATAGATTAAAAAGGCTTTTGTTATGGCAGCTAAGGTTATGTGTTACGTCAGTAAACAAAAGATAATATGAAAATTGAGAAACTGGAAATTCTTGTTTATGGATATGCATAGTGTAAGGTACAAGTAGTGAAAATGGTTTTAGTCCCCTTAGTTTTATGTATGGGTCAGACATGTTTTTATCAACAAGAGATGTTATGGACAATAATAAAGAGCTGAACAGATTTATTTGGGAGGGGAAGAGGACAAGTGTTTAGTGGGGTAAGCTGATTCTTACAATAGAACAAGTTGGTTTAGTATTACCTGATTTGATGTGATATTTTAGAGATATACCATTAAGACTCATATACATAACAGAAGCAGAAGGTTATAATTTGAAATGAAAATTGTGGGAGACTGGTATAATGGTTAAGATGCTTACCTTAAAGATGCAAGGTACAGGGTTTGATTCTCATATGGGGTAATTGGCTTGGCTTAAAATGGCCCTCAAGGGCAGTTAGCCTAGTACTAACCTATGAACCTAAAAGTTATGATGATGAAGCAGGGAGGAGAATCCAAGAAATAGAGAGTAGAATATTGGAAACAGATTGTTAGGGAGAATAATAACAACCATAGAGGATATTATATTGATAATGCAGCAGGACGTTATTCTCCATTCTCATGGTAACTTATTTCTTACAAAGGACTTTTTGCCAGTATGACTGTAGAGGTGCAGAAAATAAGTAAGCGGGAACCGGAATTTACTGGAGAAAACTGGCAAAGGAACCAAGGTATTTGGAGCAGATAACAAAAGAGGGAAAGTTAATAGAGTGGGATGAGGCCAAGAAAATGTTTGGACTGCAGGGTGCAGACTGCCTTCTGTAAGTGGGATTGATTTTCAGAGTACAGGCAAAGAGAAAAGGATCAGAGAATCTTAAGTGAAAGGCCTTCTCTGGTGGAGTTTTTGGTTGAACAGAAGTTGCTGTTAAAAAAGGATAATTAGTAGGGCATATAAAATATTGCATGATAACTGTAAGAATCAGGAAACAGGGCTTTGCATTCCCTTGGTATGCATAGACAGCTGAGAATGTTCTTTATACTGACTATTGCTGCAGTAGCCTAAGCTATATGGCTTATATCTTCTTTGTGATGTAACAGCCAGCCAGCATCCAAAGCTTCAGAGCAGCTTTCATGTGCCCTGAGCTGACTAAAAGACAGGTTTGGGTGCCAAACCCTTCAAAGTTTTCCTACTGCCAAAGAGAGCAGTCCTCTGAGGGCTTTTTAGAATAGATGTCATTTTATGCTATTCCATTGCTGGGAAAATAAGTTCCCTTTGGGCAGTACCAGTGATGTGATATGTAAATAATCAAGAGGAGCCACATCTTATCTCGTATGCAGACTAGGCACGTTGGCATGGAATATAGCTTTATGGCACAATGTCACTTTACAGGCTTCCTATAGTCTGTCAGAGCAAAACTGTATGGCAGGCAAGCTGAGCAGGACCACAACACATCCTCAGAAACGGAAACAAGATTTTGAGATCTTCCAAGATCAGCTGGCAAAATTCTGCTGCAGGACTCCATGCAATGCAAGAAAGTCTGAAAGAAAAATGCCATTTCTTTTCCTTGGACAGGAATGTTCCTGTTTGCTTTTCCACCCTTTCCACTGATAGCTGGGGCACTTCTGAAGATTCAGAATGATCCCCTAAGATCATTGTGGTGACTCCCTTCTGGCCCAGGCAACAGTGGTTCTCCCATTTTTGGAATTGGCCAGGGTAATTACTACAAGCTTTCTCACAGACTAGATCTTCTCAGACAAGAACAGGGATGTTTGATACTTCCTGATTCCAAACAACTTCAGCTGACAGCCTGAATGATAGGGCTTTAATACCTTTTAGGTACTTGTTTACTGAAGGCATGCAGCAGGTAAAGTGTACTACTAGAAATTAATATACATAAGCAAATGGAAAAGGATTTCAAGTTGGTTCCATCAACATAAGCTCCCATTCAAGGGTAGTGTTTATTTGTGTGAGTTAAGTTTCCTATGGACTGTCTTACTCCTCTGTCAAGGTTCATTTGTTGGTCATTTCAGCATGTCTGCCTATAGATCCCCTCTTTCAAGACTTTCCCATGTCAAGTGTTTTTGAATGTGGTATTACATAAGAGAGCTCCAGGAAAATCAGTGTCTCCTCCTCTTCCATTGGATCTTTATTTTGTGCTAGAGAAGATAACACTTGCATTATTTAAACCAGCTCATCTGTCTGACGTGAGGTTTTTCAGTGTGGAAAGCAGTTTTACTGATTGCTCTGTCCTCTGCAAGGTGTATCTGAGTTGCAAGCTCTTATGGTGGGTCATCATTATCTCATTTTTCACAGAGACAGGGGGTTTCTATGTGAACTAACCCTTCTTGTATGCATAAAGTGAAATGTATTTTTTGTTTACTGTAAGCCAAACTATCCATCCGCCTGTGTTCTTCCTTGAACCAAAATATGATGGAGACAGGATACTTCATACCTTGGATATCCACACACAACTAAGGGACTATCTTGACAGAACAAAATCTTTCTGAACTTCCAAGCAGTTGTTCATTTCTCGTGAAGGTAAAGAGAAGGGGGCAACCTGTGTCAAAACAGACTATTTCCAAGTGGTTGTGTCAGGCTATTGCATTTTGTTATTTCAGCCAAAACAAAACTATTCCAGCCAGGGTCAAGGCATGTTCTACTATGCCCTTGGCTTCATCTATGGCTTTTTGGAAAGGGTTGGACTATATAACTGTTCTAAAAGAAGCAACTTGTTATTTTACAAAGCACTATAAGCAATTTCTTTTCTATGTGTAAGTAGCTTTTCTAGGGCCATTCTCCATGGACTCATGGACCTTTCCCTTCCACCTCCCAGTTTTTGTTAACTATGGTAATCTACCCATATAGTTCAGGCTATATAGTTCAGGCTACTTCAGCAGTGATCAGTATGAAGAACATAGTACAGTTGTGTAAGTAAACGTACCATAACAGTAAATGTCCTTCTATTCAATGTTGCAGTATTCTTTACATATGAGTTGTATTCCACCCAATGACCTGATGTCCAGTCTGTATACAAAAGCTTAATGCCACTGCCTTTACATGGGATGTCACACAAAGCCAAAGAAAACATCAACCATGAAAAGGATGTGTGCATGTACAATCTTCAGAACTTTTTTGACGTCATTCAGAAAGGTTGACGCATATATTCGATCTGCCGTTGGATATTATTGGCTCGCCTTACAGCTTCAGATAAGTACCCTCTATGGGATTTAATTTGTTGCTACTCCCTCTTGTTGTTGTTAATGTCATGTAGGAAGAGCAAGTGTAGGTGTGGAAGGGGAAATTCCACATAAGGATGGTCACAAGCTTTGCTTGTTCTATTTAAGGCCTACTCACGACCATCACTCCTGTTTTATCTGTCAGGCCTTTGTATCCAAGACATTGCGTAGTCGTTTGTTGACTTTAAATCTCTACTTAGAATATCAGAGGCTCAAACATCTGGCTAGGGACATAATGAAGGGTTCTGGGAGTTCTTCAGAGCCGTCTGTGAAGAGAAAAGTCAGCATAGCTAGGCCCGAATCCTCTTCAGCTGCACCTTCTCCTTCCGACTTACCCCTTGAGGTTGGTGAAAACCCAGCGGTGCATTCAGTGTTAGGGTCCGCTTCTTTGGCAGGAACCACAATGGAAACCGTCAGGAGTGGGGATCTGAGCACATCTGAAGCTATGCAGATGTCCGGTTAGGAAGACTTGGGAGAACCACAGCTTGTTATTTCGGAGGACTCTGGAACCACTCCTGCCCCTCTGCCTAAGGAAGTGTCGGGCGTAAGGGCTACGCCCGCCTATTCTCCTCAACAAGAGAAGCATGTTAAGAAGAAGCAGAAAACTTCTCTTATTTCTGGTCCTGCTTTTTCCTTGTCTCCTGTGTTGCCATCTGGGTCTCAGAAGTCTTCTTATGTGCTGTTGTTGAATATCAAGTTCAGGATTCTGACTCTGAAGCGTCTTCTTCAGATGAAGACTCTTTAGCATACTCCACCCAGACTCCCTCCCCTCTGGAATATGCTTCTCCAGAGGAAGAGTCTAATGGGGGTATTCCCCCATAGAAGAGCTTTCCTTTGGGGAAACTATTAATAAAATGAGGTAATTTTTCAAATGGGATTCTTCTCAAATTTCAGAGGAGCAAAAAAGATATTACGATCTTCTCCAGATGGAGGCCCCTGCTCCTTCAGCAGTCCCTCCAGTCCTCTCTGCTTTCTTAGATGCCTTTGCATCGGCCTCTAAAACCCCAAATTTCTAAGCTCCTGCCCCTAAAAGACCTGACTGTATTTATAAGGTCCCAGAGGATTGTAAGTTTCTTTTTAAATGCTCCTCAGCTGATCCTGCTGTGGTCTCCATTACCTCTGACAAATCCTCTCATATTTCTCCTTCTAGAAAGTTGCTTCCTTCTGACAAAGAAAGTAATATTTTGGAAAGGTTTGGGAAGAAGATCTATACTTCTTCCACCTTGGCTATCAGAGCTATTAACTACCAGACACATATGTCTCATTATGATCTGGCCTTGTTTTCTTAGTCTTCCCAGGCTCTCCCAGTTACCTGTTTCAGAGGCTAAATCATTGACTCTTTCTGTTTTGTCCGCTTTCTCCCATGTAGCTAGACATTCAATCAGTTGCAGTTATGATGCAGTTGAACCATCTTTCAGGGCAGCAGCTTCTGCTTCTGTTCTCAGGAGGCATCCCTGGCTACGTCTCCAGGCTCTCCCTGATGACATTAAGGCCAAATTGCTTGATGCTTCTTTGGACAATTCTTTCCTTTTTGGCAAAGCAGCTGCAGAACTCTTCAAATCTCTGAAAGGAAAAGGTAAGGAGTTCCAGGACTTTAAAGGACAACAACGGGATAGTCAAGTATAGATTGCTCAACCTGCTGTCTCTTTTAGTCCCTGTTAGTTGATACAGCCTTAAAAAATCAGAACCACAGCTTTAAAAAGTAACCCACTCAACTGTTTTCCTCTTAGTCTTGCTACCTTTCCGTACTGTTTTACTTCCACTTTGAAAATCAAGTTGGAAATCCTGTAGCTGGCTCTTAAATGATGATGTCACATCTACCAGAGCTCTTGCTATAGTTACAGGGATGTTTCCTCCCCCAAAGTGATGTAAGTACTGCTTGGTTTGCATGCTCTGTAGAAGAGCCAGTGGACCTCCCACATTGTGATGTCAGAGCTGCCTTGCCCAGCCCCCTACACCCTATAAGGGTGAACAAAAGTCTCACTTCTGTTGACTGTCTAAAACAGATTTATGTGAAATCTTTTGAAGGAGTTGGCAGTTCTGGGATTTGGGAGGCTGCATTTTTGAAGCCAGTAATCATTTTATGATAAATCTCTCTATCAAACTATAATGGCAAGTGCTAAGTAGCCATCTTTGCTGGGCATGCATGCATGGCAATAGCTAGGATTAAATCCAAGTATACATCTTTGTAGAGCAAAGGGGCAAGTGTGTGTTTGTGTGTGTGTGTCTTGTGTATGTGTGTGTGTGTGAATGCAAGCAAGGGGCAAGTGTGTGTGTGTGTGTGTGTGTGTGTGTATGCAAGCAAGGGGCAAGTGTGTGTGTGTGTGTGTGTGTGTGTGTGTGTGTGTGTGTGTGTGTGTGTGTGTGTGTGTGTGTGTGTGTGTGTGTGTGTGTGTATATGCAAGTGTGTGTGTGTGTGTGTTTGTGAATGCAAGGGGCAAGTGTGTGTGTGTGTGTGTGTGTGTGTGTGTGTGTGTGTGTGTGTGTGTGTGTGTGTGTGTGTGTGTGAATGCAAGCAAGAGGCAAGTGTGTGTTTGTGTGTGTGTGTAAATGCAAGCAAGGGGCAAACGTGTGTGTGTGTGTGTGTCTGTGTGTGTATGCAAGAAAGGGGCAAGTGTGTGTGTGAGTGAATGCAAGCAAGGAGCAAGCGTGTGTGTGTGTGTGTGTGTGTGTGTGTGTGTGTGTGTGTGTGTGTGTGAATGCAAGCAAGGGGCAAGTGTGTGTTTGTGTGTGTCTGTAAATGCAAGCAAGGGGCAAACGTGTGTGTATGTGTCTGTGTGTGAATGCAAGCAAGGGGCAAGTGTGTGTGTGTGTGTGTATGCAAGCAAGGGGCAAGTGTGTGTGTGAGTGAATGCAAGCAAGGGGCAAGCGTGTCTGTGTGTGTGTGAATGCAAGCAAGTGTGTGTGTGTGTGTGTGTGTGTGTGTGTGTGTGAATGCAAGCAAGGGGCAAGTGTGTGTGTGTGTGTGTGTGTGTGTGTGTGTGTGTGTGTGTGTGTGTGTGTGTGTGTGTGTAAATGCAAGCAAGGGGCAAGTGCGTCTGTGTGTGTATGAATGCAAGCAAGGGGCAAGTGTGTGTGTGTGTGTGTGCATGTGCGTGCATGTGTGCGTGTGTGAATGCCAGCTAGGGGCAAGTGTGTGTGTAGGGTTGCCACCCCTCCGTTTTTTTTCTGGACTATCCGGAAATCAAACTGATTCTTCGGTAGTCCAGAAAACACTGTACAAACTCTGGTAGTCTGTTTCAAAAAGGAAACAGACTATCAGAGTTTGTAAGTTGGCTGATTTACTATACTTTTTTGCAGAAAAGCATAGTAAATCAGCCGAAAGCAGGAATGGAAAAAGAGGGCGTTCCCTGCTGGGTGGTGTCACAGTGATGTCACAAAATGGGCGGAATGTAGGTGGGAGAGGGGTGCAGTGGGTGGGGCTGTTTGGTGACACGATGGGTGTGGCTTTACTCCGGTTTTAGCCATGACGAAAGGTGTCAACCCTGTGTGTGTGTGTGTGTGTGTGTGTGTGTGTGTGTTTATAGTGTAACATTTGTTAGCTATTTAACAAAATAGGAAAGAAAAATAAGTGGGAGTTTGATGCTTTGCAAAGCAGTGATTATTTCCAGTGCTATGGAGTTTGGTTCTGAATTTGACAGGAGGAGTGCAACAAAAAAAAGTCTCCCACTGTAAGGAAGGAAAGGCTGACAATAAAACAGTACGTTAGTCTGGTCACCTGCTGTGAGCTGTCAATCACATGCAGATAATGGGTCAAATTACCCTTAGCTCTTTGACAGCTAGGGAAGGTAGGTGTGAAGGGGGAGGGGAGAAACCTTGAAGAACTAGATTTCAGCCTTCACAGAAGAAATCAAGTTAGCATTTCTAAGAAGAAAGAGCAATAAAATGCACTTTTCAGTTCTGTTCTGTAGCATTTGCACTGCTTGTGTTTGAAGTAGTTATTGAAAAAGGATAACATTTTAACCTAAAGTAGGTGACTATAACACAGCAGTGAATGCCTGCAAAATCAGTGCACTGACAGGAGCTTTAGGGAAAAGTGGCAGACATGAGACAATTTTATGGAGACAAACAGTGCATTCTGGGATACTTAGAGGCAGACTAAACAATCAGAATTATTTCAAGATGCCAGACCCCATGTGGTCAGAGTCAGAAATTGCGTATAAAAATATCTAAAAACCTCTAAATAGTCCCAGACTGGTGTTAAAATATAGGAAACACCAAACCATGATGAAATAAACATGTTTTTTGAGTCTGTGGGTGCAGTTCTCCTTTAAGCACTTACTTGTCTCCCCAGACCATAAATTCCATAGGAATTTCCCTGCCAAGATGCCCTTTGTCAGGAATGTATTGTAACAACCCAGAAAAATAAAAAAAACTTGCCAACAACTATTACAGATTCACCAAATGTAGAAACCACGAACAGCACAGATATAAATCCACTTTATTTCCTCTAGCGTCTCTGTGTATGCACCTTCAAGGAGTATAAAAAACATTTACAAATACAGCCTTATATACAAAAAACCCCACCCATCATTCAACACTTAAATTACCTAATTAATTAATTAATACAATTAAATAATTAAACTGAACATCTCCAATTCACTTCACCATTAAGTTCCATAGGGAACAATGTATTATAGTTTAAAATATACACAGACTCTTTGTATAAAAAAATTTCTTTTAATAAAATTTAATTTTCATCCAAAAATGTAAGTTGTTCTAAATTGCTTCCCTGTAGTGATAAAAACTCACTATTATGCTCAGCCTTAAAATTTGTAGCAATAATTTTGTCCTCCCTCTTATTTTTGATGTCTCTAATATGTTCCATCAATCTAACTCTGAAAGTTCTCTTGGTTTCTCCGATATAGAATAGATTACATGGGCATTTCAAAATGTATATCACTCCTTTACTGTTGCATGAAAAGATTCCCCTAGGTGTAATCCTAATTTCATTAGTATGATCAAAAGAGTTTACAATGTGATGGCATACTGAACAATTCCTACACCTCATAGTCCCCTTAAACCCAGAGAAGTGGTCAATGTTCATATCTGTTCAAACTTCCCATGTACCAGCATATTTTTCAAGTTTGTACCTCTTCTATCGAAAATGGAAGGTTGTATAGGCAAATTTTTATTTAAAATGTTATCTTTTCGTAAAAAGCTCCAATAATACTTAACAATGTCTGTAATTTCAGTACTCTTTATATTATAAACAGATACAAGATACACTTTCCCTTTTCCTGCCTTTTTATTGGTGCCATACTTTGCCCCATAAATAGCTTCCTCCATTGCTGACCTCTCATTAATTCCCTTAACAACCTTATTTTTGCTTCTTTAACAATTTCTGGATTGTATCCCCTTCTCAGGAACATTTTAGTTGCCTGGCTAATCTCCCAGTGCAAGTTCTCTTGACTATTACATATTCTGGATACCCTAAGAAATTCACCATAGGATAATGCTGTTATGAGATGTGGAGGGTGACAACTGGAGTCACGGAGATACTGACTTCCATCCACAACTTTTCTAAGTACCCCAGAAAAGATAGTATCATTCTTCATGCCCTCCAGTTCCAAATCCAAATGTGTGACTTTATTACTGTATTGCAGCCCATCGAAAGAGAGATTAAAAGGATTTTGTTGTAAATCATTCACAAATTCCCTAAACTTATTATGACCTCCTTCACAAATAGAAATTAAATTGTCTATGTAACGAAAGTAAAACTTGACATGCTTTCTCACAAACCCATGTCTATATAGACATTGTATTTCAAAATAGACCATAAAAAGGTTTGCATATATGTTTTTGTCTATATATCTGATTATTAAAACTAAAATAATTATTTTTTAAACAAAAATCAACCAGTTCTACATTATAGTGAAACAATGGGCTATCACCCAAGAAATGTAATAAAGAATATAATCCATCACTATGTTTGACAGATGTATAGACTCTTCACGTCCAAAGATATTCAATACATATTTTTAATCCAAACCACTGATGAAATTTTATTCAAAAAATTGAAACTGTCTTATAAATACGATGAAGTCTACCGAACATGGGGGATAAGCAATTCATGCAACAGTACACCTATATTATGGAGAAAATATTTGCATGCCAAAATTATAGGGCCTGCCTGTTGGGTTTTGCATATTTTTATGTAATTTGGGGAGACAGAAGAAAGTGGCCAGTTCACAGTCATCACTTTCAAATTTCTTTTGAATGTCATCCCATGAAAAATAGCCCAACCTTGTCCCCTTATTTAAAAGTCCCTGAAATTCCATTATTGCTGTTTCATATAATTTTCTTTCACGAAGTTCGTATACTTTTTCATATGTCAAATGATTTAAACACATCTTATAATATTGCATTGCATGCATCACCACAATTTTATTGCCCTTGTCAGATGGTTTCATTACCACAACTGCTTTATTCTTAAGACTCTGAAGAGACTTCCATTCGTTCAGTTAAATTATATTTAATACTATTTCTGTCTCTATTTAAATCATTGCAAATATTTTCAACACCAAAATTTACCATAGAACTGAAATGAGAAATAGTTTCATTAATAAAGGGAGGAATAAATTTACATTGTTAGTAACACATGAAGTTTCAATGTTACAACATACATTATTCCCCA
Source organism: Protopterus annectens (assembly GCF_019279795.1). NCBI lineage: Eukaryota > Metazoa > Chordata > Ceratodontiformes > Protopteridae > Protopterus > Protopterus annectens. The sequence continues at coordinate 886,152,631 of NC_056726.1, read as the reverse complement.
CAGATTCAAACTGTTCTACCATATCTTCACAACAGGAATAAACACTTTCATCCATTGAATTTTGTCTAGAACACACTGGCATTGAAACAGTCGTAATAGCATAATATGTTTTTAAATGCAACTTGCAAACTAGACAAGATATTTCTTGTTTCAAAACATAATGTCTCGGTATTACTGTGGGAATACACGTTAAACCCAAATTCAACAGGCAATACTGCTGTTCTGTTAATTCACAACCTGATAAATTCACAACAGTGTTAGCATCATTTACACTTAAATCAATGCCATTTACTTTTCTTACTATTAAACTGTCCTGTGTGTCCAGTGTTCTTATTATAGGCTCCATTGGATCCATTCCCCGTTTTCAGCAAAGTTGTGCTCCATTCTCGCTCCAAAAACACCTGCGGTGTTCTTCTGTTCGTTCTGCCGGTGGTAATGGAGGATATTCACTATCCTCACTGTCCTCTCCGTCGCTGTAACTCCCTCCCTCCAAGGAAGCAAATGGGACTGAATAGGTTTTTTTTAAACCCTCCGTGTTTGCGTCATTGATCTTTACGCTGTTGATTGGTCGAAGCTACAAACGCCTACTCACTTTCTTAGTCTCTGACATCCCTGAGTAATTGGGTGGTTTTAAACTCTACAAGTTCCATTTCCAAGGCATTTAACTTGCCATTGATTCTTTCAAGCAAATTGTTCTGATTGCTGGTATTAAGAGAACTAGTAATGTCCCCTGACAATTTTGTGATCTCCTGCTTCAGCATTTTTGTTTAAGTTGTTCCCTTTCCAGTAGGATGTGCAGTCACTCCATCACGCATCTATGCAATGCTGCTATCCACCTTTCTCTGAATTGCTCGTCTACGGGACAATTAATATCAAGTGGATTACTTGGATTTTTAATAAAACACAGCCCCCTTGGTGTGATATTTAATTCAATGTAATGTTGCAAGCCCAAAATGTTGAAATGGACTCTTATCCCTTTGTCAGGAAACCTGCTCGCTCCTGCACTTCTCCTTCTGCATCTAGGCCATATAAGTCTTCCAGGAGACCCCCCTCAGTCTAAGGCAGTTGCTTCTGTTTCTTCTCCACAGCAGCCCTTTCAGCTCAGCTTCATCTTCCAAGTCTTACTCCTTTTTCTCTTCGCCTTTCTCTTTCCCTCTCAGCTTGAATGGAAATCACTCAGGATTCCTGGGTGATTTCACTTATCCAAAATGGACACTTTATGACTTGGAAGACTCTTCCCCCTTTCAGGGGATACCTCAGCCTCCCTCCAGTCAATTGCATCTGTTTCCACTGTTACTAGCTCAACTTTCCAACCAAGGCACAATTCAGCCTGTTCCTCCAGATCAACAAGGAAGGGGGGTTTACTCCATGATGTTTCTTGTCCCAAGAAAAGATGGTCCTTGGAGGCCTGTCCTAGATCTTTCCCTATTGAACACTTTCCTAGTGTTACTTTCTTTCAGGATGCTATCATTGCAATATCTGCTTTCCCTGATTCCACTCCCAAGATTTCCTGCTTCTCTGGATCTCAAAGATGCCTATCTGCATATTCAGTTCAGGAAGTTCTTGCATTTCTCTGTGGGTTCTTTGAACTTTCAGATTTCTGCCTAGCTTTTTGGTCTTTCCACTGCTGTAAGGGTATTCACAAAGTGCCTGGCCCCAGCCATTGCTTATTTAAGATTGAAAGGGCTCCAAGTTTACCCCTACTTGGACGATCTGCTCTTTCTGGCCAACAGTCCAGACCTGCTACTTCAACACCTGGACCTAGCTATTCCCTTTCTGCAAGGCCTGAGATTTTCATTAAACTTCAAGAAATTAAGTCTGACACCAAGTCAGGATCTCATATTCCTGGGATGCAGGTTCAGGACAGACTTGATGATTTTTCTCCCCTCAAAAAAAGTATTTTCTCTCATAGCATTCCTGGAGTCTTTTCTGCCCCTTCCCTCCATCATGGCCAGGGAGTTTCTGAGACTGCTAAGGTTCATGGCCTCTACAATCCCCATGTTGTTTTTTGCCAAACTACATATGAGAAAGTTCCAGTGGTTTCTAAAGGCAGTTTGGTCCCGGCATGCTCATCCCTTAGCTGTCTTGATCCCTCTTCTTCCCTGCTTGAAAACAAAGCTACGTTGGTGGATGCAACAATTCAGTCAGAACCCTGGCTTACCACTTCAGGTACCTTAGCCAACTCAGCAACTTTTCACAGATGCCTACAATTTAGGTTGGGGAGCAACCTTTTCTGCCAAGAAGGTGCAGGGTCTTTGGTCCCCTTTCAAAAGAAGGAGCACATCAACATCAGAGAGATGAGGGCTCTGATTCTAGTCATGCAGACCTTTCATCTCCTATTTTTGCCAGGACCCCTCAGGATTCTTGCAGGCAATACTACGGTCCTTAGGTACATAAACAAGCAGTGGGGCACAAAATCTTACCTTGTTTGTCGCTTAGCCATCAAAGCATGGGAACTGACTGTTCATTACAAAGTGTCACTCACTGCATGCAATATACCTCCCCTCTGCTCCGAACTCGGTGGCAGATGCATTAAGCAGATCCATGACACAAGCCCATGAGTGGATGCTTCACAGGAATGTATTCCTGGATCTAGTTCACCGGTGGGGTACTCCAGAAATGGACTTCTTTGCCTCCCCTCTGAACAGACAACTTCCTCTCTTTTGTGCCAGGGTCCCTTGCCCTCAGGCTTGGAAAGTGGATGTTCTATCCTTCTCATGGAAGGGGATGTTTCTTTATGCTTCTCCCCTTCCCTTTAATTCAAAAAGTCCTGTTGAAAATTCTACAGGAAAAAAAAATCTTGCTAGTGACCCCCTCTTGGCCAAGACAGCACTGGTTCCCTCTTCTTTTGCAATTTGCCAGGGGTCATCACTACAAGTTATCTCACTGGATGGACCTACTCACTCAGGACAAGGGATCTCTGATTCTCCCACATATGTCAACTCTGCAAATGACCTTGTGGGTGATCAACTTTTGATCTCTTTCAGGCACCTGTATTTTAAGGAGGTAGTTTGGGTTTTGCAGGAGGTCAGGAAACCCAGTACTATAAATCTTACATTTCAGAGTGGAGAAGATTTTCCATCTGGTGCCAAAAAAGAAAAGAGAATCCCTTCTTTGTGAATATTCTTTTAGTGGTTTCTTACCTGTGTGAGTTACATAACAGAGTCTTTCCTATTCCTCAGTCAAGGTCCACTGTTCAACCTTGTCTGCTTGCTTGCCTTTAACTCCCCCTTTAGCTTCTAGGCTAGAAGTTAAGCTTTTTCTTAAAGGTGTCCTGCACATGAAACCTCCCAGGAAACCAGTTCCTCCTCCTTGGAATCTTAACTATGTATTAGAGAAACTTACTCGGGTTCCTTTTGAGCCAGCGGCATCTGCTTCTTTAAAGTTTTGCAGCTGGAAAACAGTACTTCTAGTAGCCTTAACCTCTCCTAGAAGTGTCTCTGAAATTCAGGCATTGATGGTTTTGCCTCCCTTTTTGGTTTTCCACAAGGACAGAGTATCTTTGGGAACTAATCCTTCCTTCATGCCCAGAGTGGTGAATGAGGTTTCTCTGAATCAGTCCATCCAGTTGCCTACTTTCTTCCCTTCCCCTCAGTCCCCCTAGTGAGGGGATTCTGCATTCTTTAGATGTACGTAGACAACTCAGATCTTACCTTGGCAAAACTAAGGAACTAGGAAGTCTGATCAACTTTTTGTGTCCTTTCATCCCAGGGTGCTGGGTTTACCTGTTTCCAAACTATCTTTTCTTGGATTTCTAAAGCCATTGTGTTTTGCTATGATTTTCATGGGAAATCCTTACCATCTTCCGTTAAGGCTCATTCCACCAGGTCAGTTGCATCCTCAGGGGCTTTCTTCAAAGGCCTAGATTAGATGCTCACTCCATTTGGAAGCTGCCACCTGATCATCTGTACATACCTTTACAAAGTATTACAAGTTGGGCACTGTCTCCAGATCCAGGGCAGGATTTGCCAGGGCAATTCTGCATGGATTTGTGGAAAATGTTTCTTCTTACTCTTCATCTGCTCCATCCTCTGCCCAGGGTTCCCTTTGAGCTGTTGCACTCTCTCATATGTAAAGAATACTACAACATTGCATAGAAGGACACAGAATAGGTGTGTAAAATCTTACCATAACCACAGATGTCCTTCTCCTGTATGTTGCAGTATTCTATCACACCCACTTTCCCCCTACATCTTGTTCTTTCTTAGGATGACTCCTTCTTAGTCTCCCTTTGGATTTCTGTTCCTCATGGGGCTATGTTATTCTGAAAATTGTACGTGCGGACATCCCACTTATGGCTGTTGTTTTCTGTGCCTTCGTACAATGTCCCACGTACAAGCAGTGGCATTAAACTTTTGTATACCGGCCGGACATGGAGTCGTTGGGCGGAATACAATGCATATGTAAAGAATACTGCAACATAGAAGAGAAGGACATCTTTACACAACTATTCTATGTTCAAATGATCACTGGTGCAGTAGCTTCCCTCCTTCCCTCTTGTTTTAGGTATGTTTTTGTATGCCAGAGGGTAGATGTTTGATTTTTGTGTTCCTAGCAGTGTCTTGTCTTGTCAGGGCTGCACCTCTCTGTCTCTCAATTGACATGAAAGCTCTGAAAGGCTTGGTGCCCAGACCTGTCTTTTTGTCAGCTCAGTTGAGTTTGGGCACATGGAAGGTGCCCTGAAGCTGTGGAAGCTGGCCAGCTGTTATATCCTATGCAGGCTATAACCCATATTCCATAGGATACCGTAACATTGATTATTCGAACTTGTACTTTCTCCTTACATAGACCCAAGGAATTCAGAAAGTCTGATCAGCTATTTATCTCTTTTGAACCACAAAAAAGTGCACCGAAGGTGAAGCAATAAAGCCACGGATGGAGGCAATCAATACATATAACGTTTTATTAAAAAACAAATAAATCACACTTGAACTACATAAAAACTATTACAAATCCGTTTTCGTTTCATCACACTTCATCATATGTGGGTTAGGAAAATAAACTGCTCTTATATATATACATCCAAAACCGTGACATCAAATTCATCAGACCAACCAGATTGAATCACTAAAAATAATTAAGTAATTAAACTTTTCAAACCTTAATAAAACCCCCCAAAAATTGCTTATATATAAATGTTATTACAGATAAAATACTTTTAAAAATAAATTAAGACATATTTAAATAGACCCAGGATGTTCATGATTGTAAAATAAATTAAACATACACGTCCTTTAATTCATTTGTGCATCAAAATCCATGTGCCATCTGCTGGTTAAAAAGAAGCAAATTATATAAATAGCTAAAAAACCCTTAAAATATAAATAATAAAACCTATTCAAAATGTAATAGTATATGTGATAATAAAAGCAGTATTCTAAAATTTCATAATTATAGAGAATGTGTATCAATATGAAACATGTATGGATACTATAATTTAGCTGCTCTCAATTTTAAAAGTGGGGCACGTGATAAATGTTCATTTAATCCCGGTCTTTTATTAGCTTGCAAAGTCACTTGCCACCACAATTCTCTACATTCAATGGTTTCTTCCCACATGCCGCCACATCCTCCTATATTTACTTTTTCTAATACAAAGAAAAGAAAAAAAAGCATTCGGGCATTCCAAAGAATACTTATACAAAGCATTATTTTCTTTTTTAGTTTGGATGTCATAGGAATGTTCATAAATTCTTTTCTTTAACCTTCTTTCTGATTTCCCTACATAAAAAGATTGACATTGGTGGTACGTGGCTAAATAAACTAAACCTGCTGTTTCACAATTACTAAAATCATTGCTTTTTAAATCAACTTTCTTGCTTTCCAACATACAGGATTCTTTATTCAAAATATGTTCACATTGTAAACAATGTCCACTTTGTACACAAAGTATTTTATCTGTAATAACATTTCTATATAAGCAATTTTTGAGGTTTTTTTTATTAAGATTTGAAAAGTTTAATTACTTAATTATTTTTAGTGATTCTTTCTGGTTGGTCTGATTAATTTGATCTCACGGTTTTGGATGTATATATAAGAGCAGTTTATTTTCCTAACCCACATCTGATGAAGTGTGACGAAACAAAAACGGATTTGCAATAGCGTTTATGTAGTTCTAGCGTGATTTATTTGTTTTTTAATAAAACGTTATATATATTGATTGCCTCCATCCGTGGCTTTATTGCTTCGCCTTCAGTGCACGTTTTCGTTATTTATTGGATTTTACTTGTGTACTGGTGCCTGCATTTAGATTTTATTATTTATCTCTTTTGCAAAAGGAAGAGAGGGTAGACCTGGTAACAAGCAAACTCGTTCTAAATGGTTGTCTCATTGCATTTCCCCTTTTTAGTTGAACTATGGCAAGCCTATTCCAGGCCAATTAGTGCACATTCTACCAGAGCCATTGCTGCCAACCTAGGCTTCCTCAAGGGGGTTATTACCTGCATTATATTTGAGATATGAGCAGTTTGGGTTCAGATCAGGATCCAGCACAATTGACCCGATGTTTGCAGTGAGACAGATACTTGAGAAGAAGCTAGAGATGAGGAGTGAGTCCAACTGGGCATTCCTAGACATGGAGAAAGCATACAACAAGGTCCCAAGAAAGCTGATCTGGGCAGTACTGTGGTGGTTTGAAGTCCCAGAAACATTGGTAGAATTAGTGAAAGCTATATACAAGGACCCAATGACTCGAGTACGAACAGTGTTCGGCCTCACAAAGGGATTCCCATTGGGAGTGGGTGTACACCAGAGTTCAGCTGTGAGCACAAACTCATCTCATTTTTTTATGTGTGTGTTATTTTAATTGGAAGATGATAGTACCCTGTTATAAGTTTTTGAGTATATTTGAGACAAGAATATAATCTTGCTTGAATTAACTTCAGTTTTTTGGTGTTGCCCTCTCAGTCCCATGGTTGAGTAATATATTACTTATAGTGAATAAGCAAGAATGCATATTTGGTCTGGACTTTTTCGAAGTTTGATAAGCAGATCTGTGGTTGTCTAGTCCAGGACACACACTGGAGCCCACTGCTGTTCATACTGGTGATGGACTACAGTAGCAAACAGGTCGGAGGGGGGCAGATCAACTAAGTTGCTGTATGCAGATGATGTGGCATTACAGGCTGACTCTGAGCTAGAACTTCAGCAAAGGGTAGGAAAATGGAATGCAAAACTGAAGACACACGGGATGAAACTAAGCACAGATAAGACAGTGGTAATGGCAGCAAATTAGAGAAATCAGAAGAAGCTGAGAATAGAGGTAGAAGGGAAGGTAGTGGAACAGGTAAACAGCTTCAGTTATCTGGGAAGGGTGGTTGAGGAGAAGGGAAACCTGAATGAAGAGGTCAAACCTAGAATCAGAGGGGCTGCAGCCAAATGGCATAGAGTGTCTGGTGTAGTCTATGACAGAAGAATGCCAAAGAAGCTGAAAAGTAAGGTGTACAAGACAGTGCTGTGACCAGTGCTACTGTATGGTACATCTGGGCAGTAAAGGCAGAGCAGTTGAAGAAGCTAGAGGTTATGGAAACAAAGTGCCTGAGAAGGGTAGTAGGATGCACACTGTGGGACAGACGAAGAAATGAGGACATAAGAGGAGAAGCCAAGGTAGCTCCAATTGCAAAAAAAGATCAAAGAGAATAGATTACAGTGGTTTGGACACGTGCAGAACAGCAGAAGACAATCTGATGAGGAAGATTTGGGAAAGACAGGAAGAAGGTAAGAGGAAGTGAGGACATCCAGGAAAGAGGTGGATAGATTGTGGGAAAGAAAAACTATACAGTCAGGCATGAGTGTTGAAGTAGGCAGGAGTGTGGCACTGAATTGAGAGAGTTGATAACAATTAACATGATACCCCGACCCCATGTAGAAAAAGAAAAATGGGGAAAAGGGGGCTGATGATGATGATATATTTGAAGAATTTACCTAGACATCTATGCACACCTTATCCAGTTTACTATCATAATTTCGAAAATGTTTTTTGCGAGTAATTACATACTCAAAAAACATTGTCAAAATTAAAAATAGCGACCAATAAAATAACGAAACAAAAAATGTCAACCATTCGAAATCAAATTTTGACATTTTTCGAACTTACAGTAACATCCAGTGCCAGTCAACAGACGTTTTGCATCCCCACACCGCCTACTACTTATATATTACAATTCCAAGATCACATTACAATGAGGAAAAGGGCAAAGTTCCTGATCCTTACCTTCGCGCGATCTCCAATCAGTATGTCGATCTCACAACAGCGAATGCACACAAGCATTCGCTGTTGTGAGATTGACATTTTCGAATTGTCGT